>NC_056751.1:149533482-149703482 GCF_019279795.1 Protopterus annectens
GCAAAAAAAAAAAAAAAGGACTGCAAGTAAAAGTTCCCATTGCACTCCATGAGCATCAACAGCATAAACATGCATACATAGAGTTTGGCGTGCAGTGACTTGAATGCAGGAAAAATAACAATAATGGCCATAAAAGGTTGCACGTACATTAACCCTGAGAAACAGAAACATTAAGTAAAGTGCACACTTTGCTTTTGCATAAATCGCGCTTGACTCCACGTGAATGCTATCCCGCTTGCCTGTGCAGTATCAACTAGAATAATGTGTACACAGTAAATAATTCTGACCAAAATTGCATAACCAGAGAAAGGTTATTTTTAGTACGTGAACAGAAGCTTCAAATAATAATAATGCCTGGAGAAACATTAATGCGGCATATTGAAAGAATGGAGAGAAATGGGTACTAGCTGCTAAAACAAATACTATAAGGAAAAACAAAGAAATAAATGCACACAGTAACGTTTACCTGAAGCAACAAACTGCTATGCTGTAGTAAGCACTGTGTAAAGCTAGGAACCCAAGCAATGTGTCTCTTATTCCAAACGGAAGATAAACAGGACTGAAAAATACCTCTGCACACCTTTTTAGCAAAGCTTAACAATGTGGGTGGAACTGCAAGAACGTCAGGACTGATGTCAAAAAAAGGGAGGGGAGTAAATCAGTGATTGACAGCGCTTTATCTTCGGACCGAAGCAGAAATGCAATTGCAGGAACGAGCTAGTGCCCCTTTAATTTAAAGAAGTGGATGGCAAGATCTGCAAAAGGAATTAACCATTGATAAATAAACAGCTGATAAGTATATCCTTCGTTGTTCCTTTGTAATTTGATGTAATACAATTACATCTGTTTTCTGTGGCAAAGAAAACTATACAATCTGAAAAAAGGTGATAAAACTGTGTGTGTGTGTGTGTGTGTGTGTGTGTGTGTGTGTGTGTGTGTGTGTGTGTGTGTGTGTGTGTGTGTGTGTGTGTGTGTGTGTGTGTGTATATATATATTTGAATTTGAAATCTGAGAGCTGTTCTAGCTTTGCCAAAGATACTAACATGGACACTTTCCTATCAGTTTTTGATTGCAATTTCCACCTGGTTTATCTTTTTGGGATGTACAGTAAGAGTCCAGTACTCTTTAAGCCAGGGGCAGTTAGATTAATTTATCAAGTTTAGATGGAGAATTTATTTAAATATTCCTGTCTGTATAACCAACTGTTTATTTCATATTCTGTGTGCACTGTTTTAACCGCTATGTAGTTACCCTCTTCTATCACTTTTTCTTTATTGTTTAAATAAAGTTTTATTTATTCAGTTTTTGAGCTGTAACTAGTCTTTATTGAACAAGCTAATAAATGTTTTATTTATTCACTTTTGGGCTTTTAACTAATCTTCATTGAACAAACTACTCACTTTTGAAAGCTCATGCCAATTATACAAGTAGTCAGACAAAGAGGGGAAACAAGCTTATCCTTGCTGTTGTTTGTATTTGCAATCTCATACTTTCAGTCACGGTTCAAAGTTCATAAACATAGTTGAAGACTGGGATTTACATTGACCAGTAAACTGAAAGCCTCACTCTAGGCTTTACATCTGGCTTCAGCACCATAACAATATTACTGTCAGAGACAAGGTATAGCTATGGGTACGCCTTGTGCGAACACATATGCTAACCTAGTCCTGGCCTACTGGGAAGATATGGGGATATTTGAGGCAGCACGTGATTGGAAAGATAAAGCTTTCTTTTACAATAGATTTGCAGACGATGCTTTCTTTTTGTGGGGGGGGGTACTACCTCAGAATTAATATCCTTTGTTAATTATTTAGAGTCCACCACTAGCTTCTTCAGATTTTCATTGGATTACTCTAGTTCAGTTATTGAATATCTGGATGTTTGCATTACTAAGAAGGAAAATGGGGAGGTAGAGACATTATATAGGAAGTCATGCTGGACAAACAGCAAACAGCATGCTTAGATGTGACAGCATGCACCCGGGACATGTATTCCAACGCATAGTCAAGGGACAAGTCTGTAGAATATCCAGACTTTGCATGAATGAAAATTCCTTTACACAGGAATTAGATTTTTAAAAAAATAATTTTCAAGCACGAGGTTATTGCAAAGATCTACTCTAAAAGGAAACGGATAACAGCAGTCTATACAGAAGACAAATTGCAAAACCATGGTAACATAGGGGTAAAAAAACGGTCTAACAAGACAGATGTACAAGCTTATAATGCCAAATAAGGCTTGAAAATAAGTTTAACATATAGCAAGGATATAGGTAGCATATGTAACATAATTAGAAATAACTGGAGAATTATTTTGACAGATGAGAATATAACTAAAGTTGTAAGGACACAACCTAGATTTATTTTCAAAAGAAATAAAAATTTGAAATACATTTTATGTCAAGAACCTATGCAATTTAAAAATCAAGGCATTAAGAAGAAGGGAACTTATCAATGTAATCATTCAACTTATCAATCACTGTAAGGCTTGTAAGCACATTCTACAAGGTAACTGTTTTATACATCCCAGGACCAACAAAAGCTACTCTTTGAATATGTATGCTGACTGTAACATGCAAAATGTTGTCTATATTGCGAACTGTCAACAATGTACTGCATATTATGTAGGAAAAACAAATTGCAGACTTAAAGACAGAATTTTCAAACATCTATCAGATATAAGGCTAAGAAAAAACATAATGCACTTTACAAGCATATAGAATTGCATAATGATCATGTATTTGTCTTTATGGTTATATGTGTTGTAAATAGAACTCAAAGAATGGGTGAGTTGTATAATGAAACTGAATACAAAGAGATGCAATGGATTCTTAGACTGGGAGCTGATAAAGCCCCAGGATTAAATTATGTTGTCTCTTTAAAACCAGCTCTAGCAAAAAGGAGGGTAGATTATTGATTTTCATTGGCTGTGATGTACTATATTAGATACTATGTTATTAGTAGTTTTTATCATCTGATGAAGGGATTTACCTGAAAGCACTTATGATACTGTTTTTATTGTTTTAATAAAGTGAAGTTGCTTCATACACAGCGTGGTAGTACTTGCCTTACATTGGGATTTATTACTTGAATTTTTTTGGCAGTACTTTCAGTGGAGGAGTCCTTTACTTTTGTTCTTCATACAACTACTTTTGGAATCAAATTTAATGTATTCCAAGGTACTCAAGCTTACTTTCGGACTGGAGGCTGCATACAACTGAGAAAGCATAAGGCACAGATTGATGATGTACAGAGATATACCCTAGGATTTGGAAAGAATCCTGGTCACTGTCAGTAAGAGCTGCAGTAAAAGGGGGCTATTTCCATGATGCAGAAAAATGTGATTCAGATTCACGTCAGCAGCAATAAGGAAAGTTCTCATTATAATCTAAGTTACATCTCTCTGAATTGCTCTTAACTACCACTAGTGCAAATGAGCATTTACCTGCAGTTGCTAACACTGGCCGCTTATGTATCTCATTGGCACAGGCATCCCTTTATTCATTCCCCCACACGCATACACATATTCTGGCACCAATGTCAATTTATGCAAAATTTACCCATCCTGAGACCCACAATTCCAGAATGACAGAGACAACAGATAGCTTACTCGCCAACACAATGCTTGATCATTCCAGTAGTTCTTTTTAATACATATTAGAAATTCTCAGGAAACAACAGGTTCCGGAGGTAAAAACTGATCATTTCTGCAGCTCCAACTAACCTAAGCTGAAAAGACTATAACACAGGAAGAGAAATCACATGCAGACAGAGAAAGGTTGGAGGACAGTACAAACTATTAACTAAACCAAAGGAAAAACAGGCTGTAAAGATAGCATATATATACATACATACATACACACACACACACCATATACATCTTACCTGTCCCTGAGTTACTAAAATTTCTGTAATGTCTCTTCTTATTTATTTGGCCTAGCCCTCATAAATCACAGTTTCTCAGAGTCAGTCAATAATGGCAGGCATTAGTTGTTCATTCGTGTAAATGTTCATAGACTGCAGATTGATGATAGAGCTATCGTTCTATTAACTTTTTAAGTGAGTCCTGGAAAAAAGTTTAAATAAGCTCCCTGGTGTCATCCAGTGCTTTTCTTGGCTTTGTACTGAAACCTCCTCCCTTATGGTGCATGGACTGTTGCAAGCACTGGATCATGACAGACATTAGGGCATTATAATTATTATGTATAAAAAATATATATTAATAGATTTGCTCACATACTGGGTTAATGCCCATGCTCCTGCTTTCTGTGTAAAGGGTACAAGGTTTGAAATCTTTCCCTCATTCACCTTACATATTTTAAACACACAACTAATATTTCCAAGTATCCCTGAGATCTGTTGGTGACATGGAGGACTGATATCTTCAGCCTGAGGAACGTGAGTGCAGGTTTGAATCTTTTCTACTGCCTTTAAGGTACACAGTGAAGACTAATCTTGGTGGGAAGTGCCTCGCTCCAACATCTTCCATGCTGCAAAACATTTTTTTTCATAAATGCCTATAAAGTATGCAATGTATAATATTCCTGGTGTCTAGTGCCCTCCCAAACCCTATGTGCTGTTCAGTCATGATGTTAAAGAGTTTCCCAATCCATGTCTTATGTAAATGTCATTAAAGCATGAAGCAAAGACAGTTCTCCCTGGCAGCTGGTGTCCCTCCTAACCCTAAGTGCCATTAAGGCACGATATTAAAGAGTTCTCCCTAGTTTCTAGTGTTTCCCCCACAATTTACCTCTTATTTAATTGCCATTAAGGCAGAATATAAACAGAGTTCTTATTAGTGGCTAGTGTTCTTCCCCAGTGTTCCAGGATTTGCTTGTTAGTCTAGGGGAGGGTGCAGGTATGACAACCCCCACCCCATCTCACAAAACACACAGGCACATTCACACACACACACACACACACACACACACACACACACACACACATTTTTCCTACCCTATCCCCTCAGTAACCCCCTACCAGTAGCATAGTTAGGGTGGGGCCAGAGGTGCAACTGTCTTGAGCACAAAGTGTTGGCGAGGAGCGATCAGTCGGTTCCAATCACTAATGCAACAGTTTTTAAAAGACAGTATTGCATTTGTGGTCAAACCTGAGGATTGTAGCACTAATTGTGCGTAGTCTAAACTGTAGCAACTGTTTGCTACAGTCTAAAAGTAAAAAAAAAATCTTTTTATTTTTATTTATTTATTTTTTAACTAAAACCTGAACATGGTAGCTCTCCAATCAGGCAGGGTATAAATTGTAACAACTGTTTGCTACATCTGTAGCAAGCAGTTTGCTATAGTTTATAAGAGTTATTATTTATTTATTTATTTATTTTACTAAAACATGACTACAGTAGAACTTCATGCAGGCAGGGTATAAATTGTAGCAATTGTTTGCTACACTTACGCCTTTTGTACACTTCACAGTAACCTTTCTGAACTACATAGTCAAACCCTGTAAAAGGCTAAACATTTTTTTCAGTGTCATAGTAAAAGTCATGCTTCATGGATCTATAATGATATATAGGCTAATAGACCCAGTTAGAGAAAAACAGGTCACATAAAAAGAGTACGTTACAGTAAAAATAGGTCATAGAAAGGTATACAAATAATAGTTTTCATTGTAAAAAATAATACATAGCTTTTTTAAAACTAAGAAGCATATCAAAGTAATATTGAACTACAAAATGTCACCATGGGATAATGGAAAAGATTCAGAGGGCCTTTTGTGAATAATGTATTCATGATGGCAGGGATGCATACTTGAAAAGGGCTGAAGTATTTTATTTATTTATTTGCTTTTGTTTACTGGAAAAGTCCATATGAGAACTGAAATGCCCATTTTCAGCAGAAGCATGGGGGGAGAACCTCCAAAAAAGCATACAAATACATTTTTGTCAAATTAAAAAAAAAAAAAAACAGTCAATAAACATTATTTACAAAGTATTTCAAAGTAAACTGTCAACAAATATGTTGTATTCCTGAAATTACATCTAAAACTACCACTGGTCCTCTGAAAAGACTTTTTGCTATTTATGGTCTACCTGAACATATTGTGACTGACACTAGAGTCAATTTATTTCAGAAGAATTTTGTTTGTTTTTTTTTTTTTTTTTTTTTTTTTTTAAGTAAAATGGAATTATGCATTCCACTAGCATGACAGGGTACCTACAACAAATGGATTAGCCAAGAGAGTCACACAAACTTTCAAGGCAATCAAGTGCCATGTTGGAAACTGAAGATAACAAGAAACAGAACATTAATAAACAAAGTAATGAATACACACATGCACCCATACTTGCATGCATACATTTTGCACACATACTAGCATACATATATTTTTACACACATGCAGACATAACATACATACATACACACACGTTATTTATTTATTAAATATTGTTTACAGAGGTAGAACACTGATCAGATCTGACCATTTGCAGGCTCAGCCTGGGTTATATACTTACACAGTATTGAGAGTAAAGTAAAATTAAAGGTATAACTAAACTTTACATAGCACATATGTAAAACAATACACACATTTATGAGAAGGATTAAGAAGTAAGAGGAGGAGTACACAATGCATAATACAGGTGTTATAGAGGGGATAATTGCGGTCCAGCCTAAGAACAGACATAGCATATACAAGTATGGAGAGAATGTTTTAGCAGTGAAGAGATCAGTAATTATATAACACTAAGAGATGCAACAGAAGAGCTAATAATAGGAAAATCTGCCATTTGATATGTAGTAGGGAATGGATGGAAGCAGTGGGCATGAGTTTATGTTGAGGAGGTTAGGAGATTAAGCAGCCATGGTTTTCTGGGATAAATGTAATAGGCCTATATGTATGAAGAGAAGAGAGCCAAGATGGAGATTGCCTCTTCCCTGAATTTGCCTTTTCCAAGGTGCTGCAGTGATGTTCAAGCGGAGGCAAGTAGGTGATGAAACAGATTTTATTAGAAAGAGATTGTGAGGTGGGACTGTTTCTTTCTAAGGCAGTGGTGAATAAGGCTAGGCCATAGTCTATTGTACAAGCAGGACACTTTTGCCTAAGGCTGCATGTACACATGCGATATATCAACCAATAAATAAATAAGATGCTTTTTCGTATGCAGTATAGAACAACTTTGAACTGTACCATAGGGCAGACACCTGCTGAGCTGTGCTAAAACAGGCCTACCAGAGCCAGAATGTGCTTGATAAAACTTAAGTCTCAGTGACAATAATCACAAAAAAACAATACTTGCAAAGGTTTCGGTGTGATACACATGGAAACAAAAGATCTTTAAACAAATAAGATTTGTTGTATCTCCAGAAGATTACTGGAAGAGATCCAAAGTGAATTCCAAACTGATTATCATGGATAAAAGAGGTCTGGTATTGTACTGAGTCTGAGGTTCTGATGCAGGGACTTCCTACAAGAGATAGTTTGACCAGTTACGATGCAGGCTAACTATACTTACTGACACAGCTTATCTGAGTGTGGTGAATTCAGGTCCTGCTTTTTGGGACAGTAACTGGGCTGATGTGCCAAAGGGTGGTGACATGTCAGCCTCCGGTACGGAGTTGTTTCTTGACAACTCTAAATAAAAAAAGTTGCCACAATAGTGCATCTGTTGTGCCAGAAAGCTAAGCATAAGTGTCAGAAGTGCAAAAGTAACAAGGGATGAGAAAACCACCTCGTCTGTAATCTATGAAGCAGTGCTTCCGATGACAACGGTTCTAAACCTCTGAATAATTCAGATGATGTGTATTTCAGTATTACACAAACTATTTCATCTCTGCATGGCATCTCTGTGGACACCAAAATGCCATTTTACCCGAAAATGCATTGAGTAGGCTTTAAGCATTAATAAAATATACAATAAGCGAAAGACGCTGCTGTCTAAAAATACAAAAGTGAGATTCCAGAACAGAAAGAGAACCTTCCTCAGCCTAAACAAGCAAATAAAAACAACTCAAAATCTTCAAAGAGCAACAATGAGAAAAATTTAGCAACCGTAGCCAAGGATAACCACAAGGCTTTCTTCAGCTACATCTGCAACCTAAAAGGTAGGACTCAGATGTGTGCTGAAAAAATTGTGGATGGCATCACACACATTGACCCTGCAGAAATTGCAAACCTGCTAGCAGACAGGTTTGGCAAAAAATTTCACCAACCCAAGCATACCACAAACCATGTATTCATCATCTCCTCCTCCCCGCATCTCCAAAGAGCAAGTCATTAATGCTATATCCAAGGATAAGAACACAGCCTCCATGGCACCAGATGACATTCCGGGTTGCATTCTTAATGTTCTAAAACTAGAGATAGCTACTCCATTAAGCACTCTATTCAACCTCAGCCTGAGTACTGGCTTTGTCCCTACTGAATGGAAAACAGTGACTATTATCCCCCTCCACAAGTAGGGCTCAGCAGCAGACCCGGGTAACTATAGACCCATAAGTTTAACCAGCCTCATCTGTAAGGCAATGGAATGAATCATCATGGACCTAATAAATAAGGATATAGGTGACCTCAAAACCCTGGAGCTGTCCCAGTTTGGTTTTGTCAAGGGCAGGTCATGCCTGCTAAATCTGGTGGACTTCTTCGAGAACATGACCAGAGCTATACATAGATGAGGGCAAAGCCACACACACAGCCTATCTTGACTTGACCAAAGCCTTCAACACTATCCCACATTTGGGCATCAGTGACAAACTAACCCAGTTGAATATCAACCCCTATGTTGTTAGGAGGGTTGCAAACTGTCTCACAGATTGACAATACTCAGTCAAAGTTGGGGACTTCCACCAGCAGATCTGTATCCACTGGAGTCCCACAAGGGTCAGTGCTGGGCCCTCCTCTTATTTCACATATACTTCTCAGAAGTCCAGGCCAAAACACAGGGTCTGTGGTTAAACACATTTGCAGATGACTGAAAATTAGGCTTTATCATTGAATCCCCTAGCAATGTCAGCATACTTCAAAAGGGGCTTACACATACCAATGATTGGTGCCAAAGCCATGCTCTTAAACTAAATGTTAAAAAATGCATCATCATTCCCTTCTGTAAAAACAATGTCCTGCTGATTATAAAATAAATAATAATACCCTAAGTACCAATTCAGTAGTGAGAGACTTGGGAAAACAAGTTGACTGTGACTTCAACTTTGACCACCACGTGTCTACTGTGGTGAGGAAGGCATTCTGGGTCACTCACGTGATTAGCAAAGGCATTGCCTCAAGAGCAAAAGAGGTTATCGTCCATCATCAGGCCTATTACTGAATATAATGCTTCCTTTGATATGTATCGTACCAGACACCTACAGCACCTTGAGAGACCTCACAGATTTCTAACTAACAAAAGTCAGGGTCTCCAGGACATGTCTTAAACGGACAGACTGAAGTCACTGTCACTGTACTCGGTAGCATACAGACTACTTAGAGGTGACTAATGTCTGGTTTACAGGGCTATCTCTGACCCAAATCTAATGGAAATGCTGCACATCTGTAAGTCAAATGGGACTAGAGTCACCCATTCCAGGGACCTCAGTCTAGCCTGCAACATAAACAGGACCTGCTGGACAGACAGATACATCTCACAGAGTTTGCCACTTTTCTGGAATAGGCTTCCAATCCATATCAAGCAGAGCACCTCCATAACCCTATTTAAGAGCAACCTGGATGACTGGATTGGAAACCATATATTTCTGCCAGGGATTGTCCTGGCTTCTCTTCTGGACATGGGTAGTCCTTGCTAGAAAAACTATGGGCACAGATGATATTTCTCATCTAGTATTATATTGGGATTTAATGGCTAGGCTTGTAAAGACCCACAGGTCAGTAGTCTAGTAACATCCTATGAAGCTATACGATAAAAAGAGGGCTAATATAGTATACCAAACAGTGCACATAACCATATAAATGTGAACTGCTGCATCTCTGTATAATGTGTGCAACAGGTCAGTCAGTGCTTAGCCTCTGCTTGACATCAGTCTGTCTGGGCTGGTAACAAAGCATCTTCAAAACTATTACATGGGTTCCATGTGAATTTCTTCAATGTAAATAGCAATATGGAAGAAACATAAGGCAACTGTGAGAAGAGGGAAGAAACAGATGGTTAGTTTAACTAAGATCCCCTTGACTTATCCAGCAAGAAATGGTGCAGTAAATTAGCTGAATAAATTTGTCATTATGACATAAAATTATGTGTAGGACTAATTAAAAATACAATTTTACATGGCATAGGACTGCATTAAGTGGTCCAGATGAGCTACACAGTGAAAAAAATAAGCTTCTGCCCATGCCATTAGTCCTGAAGTATCAGGTTATAGCAGGATACCCAATGTGCTACAATAATGCCAGAGAACTGCAGATATGAATATCAGGTTATGCTAGGTACAGCTCAGTATTTTATGTCTCATTCTAGACATGCTAGCTGTTTACCTCATCTGCATACCAGCAGCTCATCACAGTGGAATGCACATTACATACTGCAGTTCAGGCAAACATTATACATCTCAGACTGCAGAAACAGGAAAAGAAAGATACTAAGGGAACACACCAAAAGGTCCTCTGGTTCCCCTCTCTGCACCAATGAATCTTTGCAGCCTATATTCACCAGAAGAGGGACAACTGAGCAGCTGGGGACACAACAGCTGGTTGACTGCAATTATATCATGCCATACAGCCAGCCAGAGCTATGTGGACATCTCCATGCATTAGTCACTAGTAAGCAATGTAGACCACAGTGGAAGGCTCACATGTAGTCCCCTATGCCATTCATGATGCATATCAGTGTAAGGCCTTTACGCCATTTTGCACAACCAGTAGAACCAGTGTTATGATACTCACTAACATCATTCTCCCATCTATACCGCTCAAGCTGTTAGCACAAGAATTTTGAAAAAAGCCAAAAATAATAGGATGGGAATGGAAAAAAGGCCAAAAATCAGGGTCAGATTTTAAATATTGTTTGGATTAACTTACAAAGTTGATCGAATTACAAGTATTGCATTACAATGTATTTCCCTGATGGACATGAAGTCTGAAACTTAAATATCTGCCATTATTTAGTGACTAATCCTCAATGACTTGCCAGAAAACCAGAGGTTTTATAAGGAACAGACCAAAAATATGAGGCAAGCATTCTGGAAAAGTTTGGACAGTTGAGAGGTTATGTCCCACCACTAGTCCAAATGTACTGTGTATATCATCTAAAGGACTACTCGCACTTATGCAATAAAAGGTAATTAGTATTACAAAACATGCACACTGGTTGGTCTGTCCAGTCAGCATGCCCATAGTATGTGCAACGCTCCTAACAGAAAGAAGTACAGCTACAATTGTCTCCATTCTACTAATGGAGACTGTAAACTTTAAAATTAAGGTGCCCTTCCTCCCATACAATGCAAACAAATGCTGTGCTAAGCAGCTTGATACAATTAAAAAAAAAAAGTACAAGCCATTAATGCCCCCGGAAACAAGCTCCAACTGTACTATCCTTCTCTGTTAAAAACTCTCATATTTAAGAGGTTTACATCTCTTAAACAAAAGTATTTTTAGCACAGAAAAATAGTAACTGTAATGTTCAGTAGCCAGTAGCTGTGCTGCAAAAATAAGCATCACGTCTGCTGGCTACAACGAAGCATGAATAAAAAAAACAAAACTAAACTAAAAGCAGTAAGTCAGCGGTCAGCATACACGCATGATCAGCACATCATCTGGCTCGCCCACAACAGAAACATCATGAAGGAACACTGAAGCGCTATTGTAAAAAGGCAGTATTTAAGAAAGGTAAGCAATTTCATTCTTAAATAATGTCATTATATAATATCAGTAACCCGGTCCTGCATGTCGGTATTGCAGGATTTAGCCACCGTTGGCTTTGTTTTAATCACTGTGGCTTAGCCCTCATGATCAAACCACACAAACCGTAAATAACTCTTATGAAAACCACACCCAGTTATGGATTACTTCTAAATTGCATAATGAAATAAATGCTCATGAATCCGTCCAAGTGATTCTAGTTTCTGTATTTCTGTGCTTTTATAAAATGAAATGTGCTGGTAAAATTAGTTTAATGGAATGGGTTCAAGAAATAGCAAATAGCAAAGTCAGAGAGAAATATAGACTTTCTACTGTTCCATGACAGCCAATGTTACAGAAGTGTAGTACAATTTATAACTTGAAAAAGAAGACAAAACACCCATGATCTGGAACTCAAAAGAAGATTTATTCTTAACTCACACCAATACTTATAACACAATATCAGAAAAACACAACAAAATGGGTTTGAAAATATTTGTTTTCCAGAAGAAAAAGTAAAGTAATTAATATACTGCATTTACCTAGTCACTTTCATAAATGGAATATAAAGCACTATATATATACAGAAATGTATGGTAATTACTGGTGTTGTATTAAACATGAAACTGAAATCTTGGCTGACACTTCACCACTTGAGGGCAGTATTTCCTCACTTTCACAAATCCAAACCCTATACTTGATTGAAGAAATGCAACCAAAGCACTGCATTGTGTGGTAATAGTAGCAAAATCAGGAAACAACGATAGGAAATATTTGCTTCTAGAGATCTTTGCTTTCCACTTCTAAAAATTCTAAAATATTCTTTAAAGTCTGCTACATTTACTTTATTTGTCCAAGTTACTCATGAATGTTTTGTGTATATAGACAATGCATTCTTCCACTTACTAATGCGTGGCTAATACCCACTCATATATTTGCATTACATGTTTACATTTTTTTTATTTCTTTTACTATAGTTATAATATCCTTGTCTGCGTTTAACCTTGGTCATGGATAAAAACAGTCCTTTTACCAGTTCACTCACCTCACATCTTCTTCTTTCGGCAGCTCCCATTAGGGGTCGCCACAGCGGATCATCTATTTATATTTCTTCCTGTCCCTGCATCTTGCTCTGTCACACCAACCACCTGCATCTCCTCTCTTACCACATCCATAAACCTTATCTTAGGTCTTCCTCTTTTCCTGTTACCTGGCAGCTTCATCCTTAGCATCTTTTCACCAATATACCCTGTATCCCTCCTCAGCACATGTCCAGACCAATGTAATCTTGCCTCTCTGGCTTTGTCTTCAAACCTTCCAACCTGGGCTGACCCTCTAATATACTTATTCCTAATCCTGTCCACCTTTGTCACACCCATTGCAAATATTAACATCTTTAACTTTGCCACATCCAGCTCTGACTCCTGCCTTTTTGTCAATGCCACTGTCTCCAACCCATATAACATAGCTGGCCTCACTACTCTCTTGTAGACATTCCCTTTCACTCTTACTGGTATTCATCTGTCACAAATCACTCCTGACACTCTTCTCCACCCACTCCATCCTGTCTGTACTCTCTTCTTCACCTTTCTTCCACACTCACCATTACTCTGAACTGTCAATCCCAAGTATTTAAACTCATCCACCTTCGCCACCTCTACTCCTTGCATCCTCACCATTCCTCTATCCTCCCTCTCATTCACACACATATATTCTGTCTTAGTCCTGCTGACCTTCATTCCTCTTCTCTCTAGAGCATATCTCCACCTCTCCAGGGTCTCCTCCACCTGTTCCCTACTCTCACTACAGATCACAATGTCATCTGCAAACATCATAGTCCACGGGGACTCCTGTCTTATCTTGTCTGTCAACCTGTCCATCACCATTGCAAATAAGAAAGGGCTCAGAGCTGATCCTTGATGTAATCCCACCTCCACCTTAAACGCATCAGTCACTCCCACCGCAGACCTCACCGCTGTCACACTACCCTCGTACATATCCTGTGCCACTCTTACATACTTCTCTGACACTCCCGACTTTCTCATACAATACCTCAACTCCTCTCTAGGCACCCTTTCATATGCTTTCTCTAAGTCCACAAAGATGCAATGCAACTCCTTCTGACCTTCTCTGTACTTCTCCATCAACACTCTCAGAGCAAACATCACATCTGCAGTGCTCTTTCCTGGCATGAAACCATACTGCTGATCACTAATTATCACCTCCCTTCTTAACCTAGCTTCCACTACTCTTTCCCATAACTTCATACCGTGACTGATCAGTTTAATCCCTCTGTAGTTACTACAGCTCTGCACATCATCCTTATTCTTAAAAATCAGTACCAAAACACTTTTTCTCCATTCCTCAGGCATCCTCTCACTTTCCAAGATTTCATTAAACAATCTAGTTAAAAACTCCACTACCATTTCACCTAAACACCTCCATTCTTCCACAGGTACGTCATCTGGACACTCACCTCACTAAGAAATATTAAATAAATAAATTAGATCTTTGCCCAAATATCAAAGTCAGTAATGTAGAGTCTGTTAAATATTGTATAAAACAAACTGTTACTATAAGTAACAACATATCTCTCAACTGGACAGATTTGCACAAGAATTCAGATTTTCGTCTCATATTTGTGGTCTGTTCCTCATAAAATTTGTGGTTCTCTGGAAAATCACTGAGAAGTGACTTCATTAAATAATAACATACATTTGAGTTTCAGACTTCATATATGTCAGAAAATGCATATTAACACAAATCCTATTATTCTAGCAGCTTTCTAAGTATTTAAGAGTGATATTTAACATTTGTCTCTATTTGGGGGGCTTTTCCCCATCATTATTGTTGGCTTTCTGCAGATTTTTTGTGATAAGAGATTGAGAGGTATGACTAACAGTGTGAGTATGATGCTTTCATTTTTGACCAGTATGGGTCAGTTTGCTGATTTACTTGCAAAAGTGATTGGTACAGAAAAACAAAATGTTCAGAAAGGACATACAAACAGTATCATTTTTAACAGAGATGTATTTACTTTATTCTGGACCACCTCATATTATACATGTTCCTAGGACAGGAGTATCCTGTATAAATTGCTTATTGATTTTATACACTGCAGAAATGCTAATTTTGTTCACATACTTAGCCAGCCAGCATCTTTCAATACCAGTAACAAAAGCAACTGAGGAAAAGTTGCTGATCAAATGCACTTTTAAAATAATAAACCAAAATATGTGCTGTTTAAAAAATCATCTTAACACATAATAGTTCAACTTCATAAACATACAGCATGGTAATGGTTTCCTATCATTTACTTGAAGCAGACTCAGTTCAATGGTCGTATCATTGACTCATGTCTGAGAAAACACATTGCTGAAGTCTGGTATTGCCAAAACACAAGTCAAATGCAATCTATGGGTGACCGTTAACATGGGTCGAGATAGGGGAGAGATTTGTACGTCTGCAATATCAGAGTTCAAGATTGCCAACGTTCGAGGCTCAGGATTCATGTGAAGTGGATTCAACTGAGTCCACTTCAAGAAAATGATAGTAAACCCAGGCTACTTCCTATACGTAGTGGTCATACGGTAATTCCTATATGTAGTGGTCGTACAGCAGCTATGAGTGACTGTAGAATAATTCTCATTCATCTCTGTTTAGCTGTAAGTTGCCTCACACAGCAAACAGCTCCGGTATTAGCACTGCATAGGTGTACACCGCTAGTCTGTGAATCCCAGCCAATGTATGTTTTTTTATGCAGCTCTATCTTTATTAAAATGTTTGAGTACTATATAATAATCTGGGTTACTGTTCAGATCAGTTCCTTTTCCAGGACCATTGTAGATGTCTGTTGCAAATAAATAATTTAACTGTTGAAGGTGAAAGACAAGATGAAACTACTTTCAGTGTAGCTGTGATGTGTAGCACAACTAGTTAAGTTTTCTTTTTCATCCAAGATAAGCTGTATGGCATTAACCTATAAAAGAAACACTTCCCCTTATCAGATTCAGGGAAACAAATGGCTGTCATAGCAACTTTATGAGCAGTCTGGAGGATGTGCCTGAATGGTGGTGCGGTTTAATACTAGCAATTTTCTATAAGACACAAGTAAAATGTATTTTATATTGTGTGAGGTGCACATAAAAACTCAGCATACCATTAAACTGTCCAGACTTTTGCAGAATATCACTGATTTTTCTTCATATTTTTGCCCTGTCCCTCAAAAAAATTTTGATTTTTTGGTAGCTCACCAAGGATTATAGTGAGCCAGTAATATCATTAGAGTTTTGTAGTTGTTTTTGTTCAGAAAACACACTTTAATGAAAAATCCATTGTTTTATTAACTTTTCAAGTTAATTTGAGTGGTATTTACAAATTATCTATGATTACGAGCCTAGCAAAACTAGCCACCAGGCAGTATGAACATTGGCTCTATACAATGGTCACTGTTGATGCAATACCCCAACCCCATGTGCAATAATGGGTAAAAGGGAGTTGTGGATGGGTGGGATAGGTAATTTTTGGCTTTGTCCAAAATTCTTAAACAAAACCAAATGAGAAGTATGAAACTCAGAGATTTATAAAAGCAAGTACTTTCTATACATTTTGTTAGATTTTGACTGGCCTAATGCTTGATGGAAAGAAAGAAAGGAAGAAGAAAAGTTTTGTTACATAGCATTGTGTGGCATCCTGGAATTATGGATTAATTGCTCATTGAGTCGTGTGCATTCTTTTCAACCAAACTTCATACTGCATTAAAAAAGTTATCACTGTTTTCCATGCATTTGTTCATCTGACTCTTCTTAAATCAGTAACCATTATTATTCAGAACCTAAGGAAAAATAAGCAGATGTCCACAAATAAATGCGTAATGTTGTTGCACAGTGGTATAAAATAGTGCTTTCATCACTGACAGAATCTTTGACTGTAACCTATTTGATTAGCAATGTATACTTTTAACTAAATAGGGTTTTTGTCACACCTCTTAAAAATACCTTATATCTGCCCATGCATACATTCTGGATTTCAGTTTGTAGTTTTAATTCTATTGCCTCTTAAAGATTGTTCTGCTCATTTATTTAATTAATTTATTTATTTATTCATTTGTTAACTGGGTAAATGGGTAGGGAAGGTATAAGATGCACTTTTGCAACATGACAATGCAAACTATTCCTCCAGACTTTCCTTTAGTCTAGAGGCTGGGGCCTACAGCATGAGGGGAGATGTCTGTAGTGGATGCTGTGCAGACACTAATAAGAATTTATTGTAAGCTGTGGAGAAACTGTAGGCTGTAGTCAGTACGGCTGCAGTTCCATTCTGAAATTCAACAAGGCACTACAAGTGCTAACTGCTTGCAAGCAACATCTGTTTAGTATAGTGGTTTGAAAATTTGGTACTGTTCTTGAAATGTATCATGTTCAGTAACCTTGAGTTTATTCTGCACCTAAACAAATTCTGTGGCAATGATAGGGTTATGTCCTGAAATCTGTGTACTATAAACTTGTTGAAAATTTATATGAAGCTGACACAGGCTTCTGTGAAGTAAAATGGCTGATAAAGGCAAAGGTGTATTGTCACAGCAACTAACCAGACCTTAATGAGCGAATGAGTGAGCTTGTGAACAATGCTGAAGGGTCCCAGACACTGTTACCAGTACTAGAGGGTAAGGATACAAGGCCATGTGTTACAGAAGAAGCAGCAGAAACCCTTTTAAAGGGTATGGCTGCAATGTAGAAACAGCTTTGTTTTTATTTCTTTTTCTTTATCCATTTGTTGAGTAGGTAAATGCACTGGACACAAGTACCCCTTTTGAGGCGTAACTTCTGTTAACTGGCTTGTTCATAGTCACAAAGTATGAAAGTGGAGATGGAAGAAATCAAACACTGAACTTTGGCTCCGGGAAGCAGCTTATTAACGTCTCAGAGTCAGGGTTGGTATTAGCATTTTTTGGGCCCCCAGCAAGCATCAAGTTGAAGGCCTCCTGGACACTTCCAGTTCGGGTATCACCCTGTCACTGCCACCCCTCCTAAGCAACCTTTTAGTTCATGCTGCAGAGTTTTAGGAGTAGTACTCACAGACTGAACTATAGTTACAATGCACTTACATTACCACAGGCCTCTGTACCACACTATGTTGACCCATCTCACAAAGGAACATTCACAGTGATTGGTGTTTAGTTGCCATGATGATACATTACAACAATCCAATGTACAGAGCTTAAGTGTAATGGTGTCTAGGTTCCTCCCACTGCCTATTGTTTGACCTTTCCCTGCACACACCCTCTTCTGTGCCCTCTGTTTTTCCTCCATCCCAGGCTCCTTACACCAAACATGCTACTTTTTCCTCCCTTTTCTCATATTTTGCCTTACTGTTCTGCTTTTTCAATGATTAAGGAAAGAACTTCATCGCTGCTGTTCAACTTTATTCTTCCTTGCATCCTTTCAATGCACACAACCAAGCTAAGACTGTGCAGTAATAATATAACTCAATTAAACTGGGGGGGTGACTCACAGGGTTATAGATGCTATAAGGTACATTGCAGAGCATTTTCCCAAACTTTTGATCTAATGGTGCCCTGAAAAAATCATGAATGAAAAAAACATTCAGTCTTATTTATTTATTTTTTAAGGAAGATCTACAATGTGCCCAAGTCTTAATTTTCAAATCTAACAAAATAGTATCTCACAATAAACTAACAAGAAAATGCTTCAGAGAATACATAAATCTTATCTGGGAATACTGCCTGTCTCCCCACCCCCCCCCCCCCACCCCAAACAAAGACAGTCACTGCCTATGCATCCCTTTGGTGTTAGATTGGGATGAAATCAAAAGTTCAAATGTCTACAGACATGTGTTCAAGTGACTGCTGTCATACAAATACATAGCATGCTCCTCACTCTTCACCCCTACCCCCCAAGAGGTAGCCACCTGTATACACAAAGATGCATGCTTGGGAAGAACGTGAAAAAAATAATCACAGTAATGTATTTCAACTTTTTGCTTCTAGATACTACATTACCCTTGCACAAGCTATAGTGACCTTCTTTGCACAACTCTAAGGTCTGTGAGAACAGTAAAAGAAATAATGACCACATTGTCTGCAGCCCCAGCACAAACTATAATGACCTCCTGTGTGCACTTCTGAGGACTGATTGTGAAGAAAATTAAAGAAACAATGATCACACCATCTCCAGCACCCCATACAAGCTACATCAAATGTCTGTATATACCTCTGAACAGGGCCCCTTTAGAATGGGTACAGTTGTGGGTACAGGCTACCACTAAGTCCGTGCCAAAATACATTCATTCAGTCTGGGGTAAGGGGTCACCAAACCCCCTAGAAGCTCTAAAGATGTGATTGATCCATGATGTGTTTTATGCCTTATTTTTCAAAAGATAGTTACTTATTAATTGCATTTTTTACTGTTACTCAGAAAGTTATGTATGTGTTCAGCATTATTCTGTGTGTGTGTGCTTGTGTATGTGTACAAATAAATACATTTTTAAACATGCACACTGCATGTTCACCTTCATGGAAACTGGAGGAATGCCAGATCACCTACTGCTTGTCTTTGAGGTGTTGGAGTAAACAAGAACACATAGCAAGACACACACAGACAGGAAGGGCATGCAGACTTCACATAGAAAAAGCCATAGCTAAGAATTCAACCAGGCAAAAGCACTGCAAAATGGCAATGCCAATCACTGCACCACTGTTGTAATGAGCAGTTGTTTCCACATAAATCTCCTTCCCGCCAGACGACAAAAGATATCCACCTATCATGTGTAAGATCAAGGTTTGTGATGGTAAGTGAAGCTGTGGGCAACTCATCATTTTTAAATACACTGCAAACACATCCCCCCTCACACTCAAACATAATGGCAGTGCTGATAATGTTTGTGATTGAAAGTAAAAGAAATTATAGCCAGCTTGTTACTCTTATGCTGCAACCTCCATCCCCACATACACTGGCATAAGCCATAGCAATACTAGTTTTGCACTGATTTCAGCAGACAGCAATATACTGTGCAACACTAGCACTGCCACACTAGATCAGTGTCTGTTGTTTTAGCAGTCATCAGGACTAATGCATACCTGGCACTCTATCTGATTTCACAGAATGTCCCTGATTTTTGCTTCATCTAAAAAATTGCCCTGTAAACTGTTTGATTTGCTGTTCATTCATTCAGAATTATAAACAGTAAATGATGCCAGAAGTTAGAATTTCATACTTCATAATTTGTTCCAAAAATTGAATGTTGATGCACAACATGTTTTAAGTGAAATAGAGTAATATTTTAAAAATGTTCCTGATTTTAAATATTTTTTTCTTCTGTTATTGCTGGCTTTGCCCAGAATTCTCAAGCAAAGAAGTTGAGATTTACAGTATCTGGTCTTCTGCCAGTTTTTATAAAACTCCTTGAAAGAGAAAACCATACCTGAAGATTAAGAGCATCTGCTCTTAAAATCCCAGGATAGTACTGAGATTGATCGCTCTGTGCTGATGACGCACTTACCTGTTCATTCACTGATTACCAGCTTTAATCAAACAGATTCACATCATATCCTGTTTAGGATAAAGTGTGTAATCAGAAAATTAATGCCTTTTTTTCTCATAATTTCTCTCCAACCATTAGCAGCTTTTCTGGGACATCCACATAGTCAAGGATGATTAGGGATCCCCTTGTAAACATGAGGATCATGGGTACCTAAGCCAGCTATAATGATAATTTTGGTGGAGAGAATGCTCACCAGCAGGATTTAACTAAGTCAGTGGCACTTTGTCATTAGTAAAACATTTGAAGAAATTATGAAACCTGCTACTTTCCAAAACATTGTTATGACAACCAGAGATATCGTTCAACTTTAATGGAGAAGTGGAGTCAGTCCTAGGATGAGTCATGAGTTGTTATTATCCATTTGTTTTAAGCATGCATGATTGTTCTACTAGCTTTCATTGGTTTGACAAACATGAAGCAAATTATAAAAATAAGATAACCTGCTGTGATTGGGGCCCCTCCAGGACAACAGGGCCTCTAGTGACCGTAGGGTTCTCTGGTACCTAAAACCGGCTATGCTCAGAGCTGTAATCATCTGCACTAACTGCCAAAGACTGCAAAGATACTTGAGGTCTCGGAGGGAATAAAAAGTTGTGAAACGGTATACATGTCTGAAGTCTAAGAATGTGGAATTAAAAGGTCACAAGGGAGTGCCATTTCTAAATAAGAGCTGATGGTTTCTGTAAGCAGAAAAGTAACAGAATGTGAAAAAGCTGTGCAGTATTTTCAAATGGGTTGTAGAAAAGAGGTAACTGAACTTGAACTGCCAAAATGCTATTAAAGTAAAACAGATAAGGTGTGGATTTGTCCAACAGATTGTCTGAACTTTCTGAACAGGTTGGGGTAATGAAACAAAGTTGTAATCTTGAAGGTTCTGACAAAGGATGTTGCAAGTGTACAGATACTTGTTTGAAGATAGTTAATGTAAACATCTCTAAGCCAGCTGGTACATTGAAATAGTATGATGCAAACAGGCTTGAGCAAGATATACTTAGAGTGTTACAAACAGCAAGCTGATACTTAAAAAAAGAGTTTTGTGCAAAAGTGCAATAAACTGTGGATTAGATTTCAGTTTGTAGTTGGTTACAGAAATATGGGTTTCTGATGCTGAATCTATAAAAGATCTGTTAAAATTATCACTTCTTTAAACACCAAAGTAAAGACCGGCCAGTTAAGGAAAGATCATTCATTTTAGCAAAGTATTTCAGAAGCAAGCAAAGTTACATGAGAACTACCCTGAAACAGAACGAAACTCACATGTCTGTCCTTAGAACAAGTTAACACTGTGGTCTTGGTTAAAGGTAGAAGGGTGACTAGCTCATCTGATGTCCTGTACAGCTCCCCCAAACTAGCACTCCCTAAAAAAAAGTATTTTCAAAATCGAAGACCAAAAAAAAACTGTAGCAAGTTGTTTATTACAGATGTCACAAGCGACTTACTACAGTCAATTTACCAAACACAGTGTTTCAATGCTTTAGTCATAACAGCAAATTCAGTATCAGCATTTGTTTCTGAAGCAGAAACTATTCTCCCGACTTCAGAAATGAGCACCAGTTCTGCACTTCCACTGATACCTATAGATTGTACAGCTTGCACCCAGGACAGCCCCTGCTTTCGCTTCACTCTAGTTATGGCTCTGGTGAAAGGTTCAGTAGAAGCATCTCTTGCAAACTTCAAACTAATGAATACTGCATCTCAAGACACTAGTAAAATTTGTCAGGAATACAAACACTGAAAAAGTCTAACAACATTACAGGAACTGAGACTTCCATACAAAAAGTGAAAATGTGCTGCTTAAATTTGATAGTGAAATTCAACAGATTTCGCTTTAAATAACCTGCAAAATAAAACTCAGAGGTTATGGGAGATTAATGGACAGTGTTCAAAAGAAACTACTGTTCAGCCCCTGCAAACCACTGAGAATAAAAGACCAGAGATAAAAATAACATTTAGTAGTCATGATTCAGATTTAATTTTACTGGTAGAGAAACATACTTTAATGTTGAGGAACAGACAAAATCCTACTGTACCAGAAATTAGTGAGCTGTTAAGATGTTCAAATAAATTGTCAGTATGATAGCAACATACAAATGTGAAGAAATGCTTACCTAAAATGGAGAATAAAATGCTCAAGTAACTTGAGCAAGACAAGTTTGTTCACTGGAATAACCATCCATGTTACATGGAAGAAAATTGGATTCAGGTAATATGATAACTGTACCAAAGATACTGAAATAGAAAAGATGGAGTGTTATAAAGTGTAAAGCTCAAAAAGTCTTAAGAAAGAGGAGTGTACTCGTAAGAAGTCCTTAAAAACGTCATAGCTCTATACAAAATATATATCTAAGGGGTACCAAAAGTTAGACAAATATTCTATGTTTTACAGAATGTATGCAAGACATGTTGCACTAAAAAGTGAGGGTGCACAGTTAAGATGGCAGTATATAGAATAAAAAGATGAAGACATATATAGAGAATAAAGTATATTAACTCAGAATCACAGGGTTTTCCTATAAACAGCATCTGCAAAAACGTTTTTAAGAAAAAAATGTAAAACATGGCAAAGGAGCATTGCAGCAGGGGATGAGTGCGCCAGGCAAAGGAAAGGTACCTTTAGCTCTGCGGAAGTTTTAGTGAAAGACAAAGAATCACTTAGAGAAACAAAAATGGGTGAGGTACTTGACAGTACAAGTGGCGATAACGTCATGAACAAAATAAGGTTGTATGCATTTGACAGTCCAAGGAATAGGACTGTCACATCATAATCTTTTCCTTGGAAAGATGGGAAATGTACTCTAAGTGGTGTTTGTGATGAGCCTGGCAGAAAGTCTGCCATTGCAAATGATAATAAAGGGGAAATGCTGTAGTCCTTCAAAGGAGATGGAGAAGTCCAAGTGTTAAAAATGTGAAGGAATGCTAACTACAACCAGTGTATGGCTAATAGGAGTACAGAAAATAGTACATTTTTCTCACTTAATGCCTACAGTACAAGCCAGAGCCGTAACTACTGAGGTGATGGGATGGTTGACCCAGGCATAAGCTGTCAGGGGACACAATTTGCCGGTGGCAATGGTGTAGGAGTGCAGTACCAGCATACCATTTAAAGCAGTGAGGATATTGTAGTGTTCACAAATGAATTACGATAATGGCATTTACAGTCACAGCTAAAGTGCTGAAGTTCCCAGGGTGTGGCCTTTTGTTTTTTTAATTTGAGTTGAGGAGGACACTAGTTTAGGGTACTTCACAAGGCACCAAATGACCCAGCTATAGTTCCAGTGCAGGCTGTGCAAGGAACCAAATGACCTGGCTATGGTTCTAGTGCAGGCTGTGCAAGGAACCAAATGACCCGGCTATGGATCTAGTACAGGCTATGCAAGGCATGAAATGACCTGGCTATGGTTCTAGTGCAGGCTATGTCAGGCACCAAATGACCTTGCTATTGTTCTGGTGCAGGCTGTGAATGTCACAAAATGTATAAGGAGTGTCTGTACAAAAATGTAGCAATGAAGTGAAAGCATCTGCTGAAAATAATGTTTGCAAAGACTGATGGGAAAATAATGAATACTTCTTGTGTGGAAAGAGTAGCAAAATTCCACTGAAGGTAAAGTTCATTCAAAAAGCTCTAGTCAAATGTTTCATCAGTGAAGTAAAGGAAGAAAGGGTAAGAATTGATAAAAACCATGATTGACATAGGCAACTCTGCAGACTTGTAACTGGGTGCAGAAATCTGTACCTGTGTCTGACACTGATGCATCTGAGGATAATGTATACAGTTTTTAAGTATGAATCAGAAAAGAGCTATGTAATAACAGAACAAAGAGCTAAACGCTGTGCTGTATTACAATAGGGATAGGGAACACTTTCTAGGAAAGACGCCTCACCAGGTAATGTCAAAGATGCTAATGCTTTGGTAGCCAAGAGGTGGCCTGAGAAGCACAGTGTCAAGATGGGGACAAATTGGAAAAGATTTACCAAGATAAGTGGATTCAAAGAGACTACAAGTGAGAGACAGAAGGGCCTTATATGTGTTCTCTGAGTGAGACACTGCTGAGTATGAAAGAGTCGACTCAGAAATCAGTAGTGTGCCTTGGAGATGAGCGGACTCTAGTCCCTGTACCCTACTGCTGAGTGGACTTGAGGGGACCACTACTACTTCAGTATAGTAGAGCGACCAGAAATGGGCAGCTTGCCAATAGTCACTCAGACTATGCTATACAAGGTGCGACAGCCATGCAATGTATGTCACCTATGGATCATACTGATGGATATAATGACTAGCTCATGCAGCTCCTCACTAGTGGCCTGCTTCATTCTCTTCACACCCCCATCACCCCCCCAACCCCTACCACATTAATCACTAAACAGCCCTACCCACACCTCCCTACACCCTCCCTCCCTCCTGAATGACATTACATGTTAACAATGTACCTCCCATAAAAGTATAATTGTCTGTACAAGATGTCTGTCATGATCACAAAAACATGCTGATAAGTCTTCTCTTACTGCCGTACACCTGTACTACCCACACTCCAATCTGTTGAACAGCCATACTCTTCCTCATCATTATATGTAAAGGTCTACCACAGGCGTAACAAATGTCATTGTAACATGGAATATACCCCTCCAATGACCTAAACAAGACCATAAGGGGTCACTTCCCCTGTTAAGCACACAGGGCTACTACAATGAAAATGTCCATGTTCTCAGATATAACACATTAGCTTGCATATTCTGCAAAACACACTTAGCTAGTGAAGCTATCTATTTTATTCATACAACAATCTAGTACCATACTTGTCACCCTCTTAGTGCAAAAAATCTGGACAAAGCCTAAATAATTGGGAGACACAAGCCCAACAATAGGGACAGATTTTCAACAATGCTCTTACAAAATTAAAAAAGTTGGTAGAATAACAGGATTTGTGTCGCATTCATTTTCTGAAGGATATGAAGTCTGAATCTCAAATGTATGTCATCATTTATTGACTTCAAACCTCAGTGATTTGCCATAAAACCACAGATTTTATGAGAAGCAGACCAAAAATATGAGGCAAACATCTGGACATTCTGCAAAACTCTAAACAGTTGAGAGGTATGTCTAGCACAGATCTAAATACCAAACCAAACAGGAACCTGCCTTACAAGCTAAGTATTCTTTAAAACAAACATAGTGAAATAAATATCTACTATAGTCATACTCAACACAAGAGTTTGTTTAGTCTTTACAGCAGACTTAGCTCCTGAAACTAAATACTACAGCAGACTTAGCTCCTGAAACTAAATACTGAAGGCAACTACACATCAAAATACTATCATGAAATAATGACCTATCCTTTAGGCTGTATGACTGTTTATTTCTTAGAGAACTTTAATTCAAGTCTTAATCCCACAATATGTCCTCTTCTCTTCTTGTTATAACACTGGCTCTCATCTTACTTGCTCTTCTTAATGATACTATCTGACCAAACTCTCCCATTAACCTAACTTAAGATGATCAATACAGTCAACCCATATGCACCCCAAAATACTGCAAATTCACAATGCCAAAATGGTGGCTAAAGTAAACAGTCTACCCACACCTCTCAAACAATCATTATTAGTAACTACCCATATCTACAACAAATGCTAACCTGGATCAGATACTGCTAAGTTACAAAAACTGTTGTTCCTACAGCAATTTTAATTTAAGTTCAAACATGCTTAATACAACTTAACCCAAGACAACAAGTATATATTTAAGTCAAATGTCTGTCAGTAGGAAACCTAATATATGAAATATAAAAAGCAAATAGCCACAGCTAGAATTATTATTTAACCAACAGCAACCAAAACTTTTTGGTATAACAGATTCCTAGTTAAAAGAAAATTATTGGATACCTCCTGAAATCACTCATCACTACATCATTTTTCTAGATAACTGACCAGGTAACATACAGGGTGGAGTACAATAGCACTGCACAGGAAAGACGCAAACGTTTCAGCTACACTAATTGTTAACAACGGTACTTAAGATTGAAAACTATGCTAACTGGACACTAATACAAATCAGCCTCTGTGGCTATACCAGAATTTACCTCCACCAGCATCAATTAATAGCTTCAAATTCTTATTAGACACCATTTTAACTTGTCAGTGCACCACAAATGAAAAATACTGGGTGACATTAATCTATATTTGAATGACCCACTTAAAACCCAATTTCAGAATAAAATGCTTTAAAGAAATCTCATGCAAATTGTACCACGGAGCAGTAGGCCAAACTGTATAAATCACTAACCACTGGCATTGTTCTTAATAATGTTACAGATAAGGTGTAAACAATACAGATGTTACTCAGCTCACTAAACGATCATAATCCTATACTATCCAGCTGATCGTTAAAAAAAAATCTCACCTATATAACTACAAGAAAAAAGTAGGTGTTTCAAAGACAACCTAATTTCAAAAGTCACTATAATAGATTTGGCATCGGCCCTCTTTTTTCCATTTTCTGCATGTGGTTGGTGTGTCATGTCATCAGTTACCATCACCTATTCACTACAGTAAATTGGTCAACAATATTTAACTCCAATCACCCTGAAAATGTCTTCCCTATTTCATATAGTACATTTATCCCACTTCAGAACAAGCTATACTATCTAACAACTAGATAGCTAAAAGGTAATAACACCCACTGGCTTGCTGCAGAACACACTATGCTCATTAAGGAATATGATAATGTCTGCAGGTCATGGAAACCAGATCCTAGCAGTGACCAGCAATACATGTGCTTTAAAAGCCTGAGACAGTCCAAAGAACTAAAAGTAACATGACAAATGCTAAGTACTGTAGAAAAAACACATGAGCATGTCTGCAGTTAACACAAATACTCTTGGAACACAACAAATCACTAACCTCCAATAAAACTTTCTCAAACAAAAATAAATGTATCTCACTAACAACTGACCTCCTTAATACCATCAAAGTTAATATCTCAAACCCCTCAAAGTCAAATCATCTCACCTTCCCCACTACTCATCCCCCAACACCTACTGAGGCATTTCATCTGCTAAACTACTTCTATTTTAGGACAGTCATAAGGAAGGAAATTAAACAACTTCTTTACAAACTTCCAAGCACAGGAACAATCTTACTTACATCATTCATCAATCACATCCAAAAAATAGGGGGAGACATACTTTGCAACCCATGTTATTAACCTACTGTAAAACCCATGACATAACCAACATGCTTAATCTATTGCACATGCTTAATCTATTGCATGTGACTAGACCCATCCCACAGTCTTTCAAACATACTCCCCCTACCTAAAATATCCAGCCCTAACACAGCTAATGACTTCTAGCCTATAGCAAACACTGACCACATTGCAAAGGTACTAGAAAAAATATACAAGTGGCTTTTAACAATACCTGATCAGATGTGAGATACTAACAGATAGACAATGTGGCTTTAGTCTAAAGTGCAGCAAAATGGCTGCCCTATTCTCTCTTATCAATGATATATAAGCAGATAAAGGAGGATGGCAAATTAACTGGTTCCATCTTCATAAGACCTAGAGAGAGACAGTGTCTATGCCATTCATACTATCCTAATTCAAATGATAAAGACTTGGCATTTCTGAGAAATATGTCACTGGTTTGGTTATCAAAGTAACAGAACCTTTGGCACTATGACAAACTCAGGACAAACTATCACAGGCACATGTCATAAGGGAGCTCCTAGGGGCTTGCTACTGGTACCACTGCACTTGTAATTTATTTATAATCTCACACCTGACATACCAGGCCTTTACTGACCACTTTATGCTGATGACATTGTGGTTACAAGAGCTTGTAAATCAAGTCATGAATTAAACAAAATACCACACAACTATTTTTCTGCCCTCTTGAACTGGCTACTCAAAACAGACTTTGTCTGAGTACAAGTACGGCTACAGTAATGCTGCTAGACACAACTAACAGACTCTCTCTGACCCATTGTTTATTCATTACTCATCCATCAGGGACACACTTTGTCTCCACTGTAACTCAGCAGAGACACGTAGGAATTACTGTAGACCAGACTCAATGTTTTAAAATACTAACACATCTAAAACACCATATAAGGTGCCTCATTTTCTATCCACAGAATCCAGAAAAGCAATTACAATTAATGTTATTCTTCTTAGATGGGAATACTCCCTTACAATTACAATCTAATCAAAATATGGACATTTTACAAAAGACTGAAACTAAAGTTTATTCTCCTTAGCCCATGGTTTTCAGTGCCAGTTATGACATTTCTGCTAATGAACACATTCATGTTCAGACCGTTTAACGAACACTACTGCACCCTGTTGCTAAACAAACTAGAATTTAAAAGCATCCAATATACCGCTTAGGCGCCAAGGTGAAATTATTTTTCTACAAAGCTTCTTGTACTCTGCAATAGCTGGAAAAGCTTCCCACAGAACTGTATCCATTGCCAGAAATAAACTCTCTCATAAATAAGAGATATCAACAATTGTACAAACTGCAGGCACCTCCTCAGAAAGCATTTTCAGCAAGAAAGTAACTCCAATTGCTCCAATACTCCAGGTTAAAATATTTACAATAAATCTCACCAAAATCTCTTCCAAAATTCCACAATTAATACCAGTATTAAGACAAATATCTATGCAATATACTTCAGTTATACAGAACACTGACTCCGTGTTAACACACTACCACAGTAGGTCTTAAACACCTAACTTCTCAAGTAGTACCCACCTACTTAAACTTAACTCTTTGCATTCCTACTTTCTCTCTCTCCACACTGTATTTTCTGCAGTTATCTCTCTACCTTCACAGCTAATCCTAACTTTCTCCAAACCACCTCAAATCTAAATCACTTTTGCCATTTCCCACATTGGTATGATAACCACAAATCTCTAAGTGCTATTACATGTAGTCTTATTTCCACTCCATTAGCTCCGCTAAACATGACGTGAATAAACCCATGAGAGTGCAGAGAATACTTCAATGTCAACCTGTTTTTAATTTCCTAACATTTTAGTGACGGCAGATAAGGATTAGTCTTCTTTATCAAATGTAGCCTTCCATGTTACTATAAACTAATTGTTGCATTTGTTATTCTTTCAGAATGTTAATTGTCAAGATATGGATTGTCAAAATTTTTAATTTTCAAAATAATATTGTCCTCCTTTATAGATCTGCTATCATGAAAAAGTTTACCTTGTATACAACCAAATATCCTATCAACTTGTATCTGTCTCAAGTTTTAAATAGTTCTTCTACCTGTCTTACAGTGGGTCCGCTTCTATATCCCAAAATCCCAGAAGCATGCAGACGAAAATCCCAAGATGACAATCGCAAAACAGGAAACACCAAACCACCTAAGTTTAACCAGGGCAAGTAAACACTTGCACAACATGGGGAATTATGCCCCTTTCTCCAGTGCATTGCAATCCCAGAGTTGATATATATAGTTAGGGGGGTGGAGGCATAGCCCCCCCACCTAAGGTGATTTTTAGATGGTGCGGCGAGTGTTTGTTTGTTTTGGGAAAGTGTTTGCTTGCCCTGGTTAAACTTAGGTGGTTCGATGTTTCCTATTTCATAGTTTTCATCTCGGGATTTTCATCTTCGTGCTTCTGGGATTTGGGGATATAGAAGGCAACCCCTTATAGCACAGTTGAAATATATTATATGTGAAATGAATGTAAAATTGTGTGCTTTAGTTGGCATAGTGTCAGTATTGTTAAATGTATTGCTTTTCTTTGCCTCTTGGCCTGAAAATTGTAACCACAATGGTGCACGTACCCAGTTACCAAATGAAAGTCAAGATAAAGTAAACTAAAATAAAATAAGCTTTTACATTTTGTAATGCTGTATGCTACACTCTTCCATGCTGCAGACAGAGGCTATCCTTGAGAGTGTCCTTTCCTATGACTAGACCAAAAGATGGTCTTATTAGAAGGATTGGTTATTGGACCAAAGCGTGTAGGTAATGTTGCTAAGATTAAGATTGTTGGTTAGAGGTGAACAGTAATTGTGTAACAGTAGCTGAAGATGTAGCAGTTCAGTAGGAGGAGTTCTCTGACTGTAGCTGGTCTTCTCTAGAGATCCACAGGGGTGATTTCTGTGGCCATAAAAGTTAATGAATCTGCATACTGTGTTAATCATCATCTGGAGACCACTGGTGTGCACAGAAGAGCTGAGAAGTGCTAAAGGTAGAGTATTGGCAGTTCAGTTACAGATTTGCTGTTCTGAACTCTTTGGAAGTTTCTAGAAGGGCAGTGCTTACTTGGGCTAAAGGGAAGTCTCTGTGTTCACCAGTGGGAGTGGTTAACACTGAACAGCCTGCCTGTCCCTGGAGGAGTGGTTACTATCTAGAAGTTGTAGTTTTATTGGCCATTTTGGGTCAATTCTAAACTCCTTGATCTCTCTCTCTTAAAACCCTACAACTCTCTTTTTGCACGGTTTTGCGCACTGAGCAGCATCGGGCAGTGCCGCCTAAACAGGTTTAAACTATTCCAGGCTCCACAAAGTCTGCTCTTCACTTTTTCCCTTAGAACTGTTCAAACTCTCAAATTAATCACTCTATTCTCTTTCTAAAGCCCTGCACTTGCTCAGCTCTTATAAGGAAATACTAACTAACTAAAGCACTACACCCTCCTTGACTTCTCATAAGTATTAGGCTCCCGATTGGTCCTTCCTGATCAAGTGAAAAATCAGTTCCCTTCCCTAATCTGATCAGAAAAAAAAACAGTTCCCTATACTAATCTGGTATGTCCAAGGGTCAGTTTCAAGGTTACTCTCCAGTCCAGCTGGCTGGTGAATCTGGGAATTTTGAGGCAATGTTACAATTGCCTTATGTACACAGACAACCCTCTCCTCCTTCCAACAAACTCTAATACATGTGAGAGATGCAGTTACACAGCCAAACTGGAGGCAGAGCTCTCTCAACCCAAGACTGGCACAGTCAGTCAGGAGGAAAAGGTAACCACCCACACCACAAATCCAGTCTCACATAGACCTATTGCATCTGCATACCCAACACATAAACACACAAAAACATACTCGGAGGCTCTAAATAAAAATCTGCCTAAACAGCAAAGACCTCCTAAGCAGATATCCAAGCAACAGCCACCCCTCAACAATACCCATGAATCACATATCTCACAAAATCAGTGTGCCTCACAGTCACAGCCCTTAAGGCCAAACAACACACCAAATACACTTGTTATAGGGGACTCTATTGTCCAGCACACTGACGTCCCCCTCACCAGAATGAACAAGGAGAAGGTCACTGTAAGCTGCCTGTCGGGTGCCAGGATCCGCCACATAATGCAAGCACTCAGGTCACTCCAAAGCAAGTACAAGTATGACTCCGTCATTGTCCATGCTGGTGTGAATGACCTGAGATGTACCTCCCTGGATTACATGAAAAGAGACATCGAGGAGATCTCTGACCATGTAGCCCAGGCTGGTATGACCCTGACCTTGAGTAGCATCTTGCCCTCACCAAGAATTATGCCACATTATAAAGACAAAATGATCAGTTTCAACAATTGGCTAAAGTATTGGTGTCATTCAAAGGGGATCCAGTGTCTGTCAGCCTGGGATGACATGCTTGGACAAGCCACGTTGCTTCGCTAGGGACGGCTTGCACCTGTCACCCTTAGGCTTTCGTATACTGGCCAAGGCTCTTGCCACCCCCATAGTGCCTTTTTTAGGCAAGGTTCAAATGGCAAACCCACCTCCATAGACAACCCAAGGATAAAAAAACTAAAGGTAATGCTACTCAATGCCAGAAGTCTAAACCTCAAGATGCACGCACTCGAGGCTCTCCTCAGTATGGAGAAAATCGACGTCTGTGCAGTAACAGAAACCTGGTTCAAGGCTCCTGAGAGCACCCCAGCACTACCAGGTTATAACTCATACCATGCGTTTTGGCCCCAAAACTCGGACCGAAGCACAAAAGGAGGGGGAGTATCTATATTCATCAAAGATACCTACACCTCCAGGTTAGTGGCACTGCACGAAGCATCGGAAACCATCCATGTGCAACTAACAGTGGGCAAAACTGCCTTTCAGTTTGTAGCCTGCTACAGAACACCCTCCCTATTACAGGAACCCCACTTGGCATTCCTGAGAACACTGGAGAATATGAAGGTCTCTCCAAACACTATGTTACTGGGTGACTTCAACTACCCAAACATTGACTGGGAAAACTACTCAAGCCCAAACACCCTCGCCCAACGGTCCTTGAATTTATAAACTCTAACGCAATGGAACAACTGGTCACCACTCCCACAAGAGGGAACAACATATTGGACCTGGTCATCACCAACAAGGGGACTCTATGTTCCACACCAGAGGTAAACCCCTCATTGGTAAGATCAGACCATAAACAAATTTCCCTGGACATCCATATCCCGTCCCCACCCCCAGCCAAGGAAATCACTGTAAAAAATTTCTCAAAAGCCAACTTTGCACTTCTCAAGACTGAGGTGGAATCCTTCAAAGCCCCTGGGCCAGAGGATAATACAGCCCAATCCGCAGAATCCTTTACAAATGCATTCTATGAGAACCTGCAGGAATGCATGGATCATGCTATCCCACATAAAACCAAGACTCACTCCTCCAAAAACAGGAGACCAGTCTGGTGGACCCCGGCCATAAATAAGCTATACAACAGAAGGAGGAAGCTACTACATGACAGAGCAAAATCCCAAAAAGGGAAGGCATCTCTGATCAGTATTAGCAAGAAACTTCGATCCCTCATAAAATCATCAAAGGCCAGTTTCGAAAGTAAAATTGCCCTAGACACTAAAGATAATTACAAGGCCTTATTTAGTTATGTCAGGAACATGGACGAAAACTCCCAGATATGCTCTGAACTGTTGCATAATGGTACAAAATATACCGAACCTACAGACATAGCCAACATCCTGGCAAACAGATTCAGCGCAAACATCTCCCCCCTTCCCCCACAAAGGAGAAAATGCCTATCTCAACTGAATGGAACCTTCCTGACATCACAGATGCACAGGTGAAAGCTTTCCTCTCCAAAGCAAAAAACACAGCATCTATGGGATCGGACGGTGTCCCAGGCTGTGTCTTACACGAGCTCCAAGAAGAACTGAACCCTCACATTAAGTCACTGTTCAAACTTAGACTTACTACAGGATATGTACCCAAAGAATGGCATACTGCTACAGTAGTCCCACTCCACAAAGGTGGTGCCACAACGGACCCCGGAAACTATCGCCCCATAAGCCTGACTAGTCTGGTCTGTAAAGCTATGGCGTGTATTATCATGGAACTCATAAACAAAGACATTGGGAGCCTCCAGACACTGGACCCTACCCAATTCGGCTTTGTTAAGGGCAGATCTTGCCTCTTAAACCTAGTTGATTTCTTTGAAACAGTTACCAAAGCCATAGATGAGGGCAAGGTAGTCCACACAGCCTACCTGGACCTCGCAAAAGCCTTCGACACAATACCCCACTCGGGCATCATAAATAACTTACCAGCTTAAATATCAACTCCTATATCACAAGATGGGTTGCAAACTAGCTCAGAGATAGAACCCACATGGTCAGAATCACAGGTGCCATGTCCGAATCCAAACCAGTTACAAGTGGCACCCCACAGGGCTCAGTTCTGGGACCTCTCTTGTTCGGTATATACTTCTCTGAGGTTCAGGCTAACACGGGGGGATTATGGCTGACAAAGTTCGCAGATGACTGCAAACTGGGGGCCATAATCGAATCTCCAGCTGATACAAGCATCCTCCAAAAGGATCTCACAGAGACAGATGCTTGGTGCCAGAGCCACAGCCTCAAGCTTAATGCTAAAAAGTGCATAGTCAGCCCCTTTGGGAAAAACAAGGTGCCCACAAATTACCACATAGGTGGTAATCCATTAAGTACGGAAGAAGTAATTAGAGATTTGGGGACCAATGTAGATAGTAATCTCTCCTTTGATAATCACGTTGCCAAAGTGGTTAGAAAGACCTTCTATATAGCCCACCTTATCACGAAAGGGTTCGCATCTAGATCAAGAGAGGTCATTGTGCCCCTCTACTCGTCACTCGTCAGGCCCATAATTGAATACAATGCCCCTTTTGGGATGTACCTTACCCGACACCTGCAGCAACTGGAGAGACCCCAAAAGTACCTCACCAAGAGGATCATGGGCTACAAACAGATGTCCTATGCAGCTTGACTAAAGAAACTCCAGCTCTACTCAGTTGCTTACCACCTACTCAGAGGCGATCTATGCCTGATGTACAAAGCCATGTCAAACCCAGAATTAATGGTCATGCTCCACCTCAAAAAATCCAAGTCCCTTAGAGCTACACGCTCCAGGGACCTAAACCTCAGCACAAAAATAAACAGGACATGCTGGAGGGACAGATTAATTTCCCAGAGGCTCCCCTCACTCTGGAATAGAATCCCAATTCATGTTAGACATAGCCCCTCGCTCACCCTTTTCAAGCGAAATCTTGACGTGTGGATGGGAAATTGCAAATTCACCCCTGGGATCTCTTCTGTGTCCCTGCTAGACAGAGGCACAGTAAACTAATCTTAAAAGGGTAACTTCTGTGACCTACTTTACAGAGACACAGTAGGCTAATCTAATAGGGAGGCGGAAGCGAAATACACTCTGACTAGGCTTATAAATGCCTTAAGGCAGATAGTCTAGTATCTACCTATGAATCTATTATTGCACTATGAACTTCATAACTTCATAGGTGAGAAGGTTAGAGAAACAGTAAGTCAGCTTTATTATAGGAACACTATGTTGCAAGTTAGGGAAATGTGGCATCTTAAGATGAAGGGTCCATCTAAACATATACTAAGATGTCTTTGTATAGTTGAAAAGAAATTCTGTCTAGTGGGTCTTCAATGGTAAAGATGTTTTTTTGTGCACATACCTTAACTACACCAAAGAGTATTACTAAGGTTTTGGATTTCATTTAGAGATTTTTGTTTGTCATCTAGTTTCAGGCTCTGGTCTTTTTTTCCCCAATTGTTTTCAGTAATTGTCAGACTGTAGAATTACAACACCTGTAAACATTACATATAAAACTGGACAACAAAGCTACACACCACTTGACTTTCATCACCTCACTCTCAGCCCAGAGCCTTTTAGTATTACCTTACCAACAGTAACTACATCTTATCTAAAACTACTTTATTTAGAGTCACATGGGTGCCTGTCAGTTGATTAATAGCACTTTCAATGGGTAATAAATAATCAATTAAATTTTGGTGAAAAACCTTTTGCCAACAATGGGGTTCTCTTTTTGCTCATCTGTTGTGTGACCTCAGAGTAGGTATACTTAAATTTGAGACTGTGGGGGCATCCCCCCACATGAAGGTGCAGGGTGCTTACCCCCTCCAAAATAAAAAAAATATCCCCAAGATTCATCAAATGTTTCACCTCAATGATAGAATGCATGCATGTACACACACACATGCTGAGTTCCATGAGGGGTTATAAATACCATTTCAGTGCCATTGCACCTTCTTGCTTTTTAAATTATATGCTGCCACAAGCCTGGTACACCCAGGATGCATACTATTAATAGGGCAGATATGGCTGAGCAATTTCTTTTCAAAGGTAGATAGCAATAGTTGTAATTCACCATTATTCCATAATTATGATTCCATAAATTAATAAACAACTCACAGCAGCCTTAAATTAAGCACTATACTTTTGAAAATTAGATATAAACAAATATATTCTTGCACAGGGAAAATAACTTTTGAACAGGTGACATTAGAAAACATCAGATAGTCCAACCTTGTCCTCTGACTGAAGACAAATAATCTGTTAGCCTCTAAGATCATTTAGCTGTTACAAATGATTTGCATGTAAAATTATAGATATGAGCTCACTAACTCTGAGCAGTGGGTTATTTCTCCTCATCTCCAATTAATGGAAATGTTTATTTTCTGTTCCTGTTCCGTAATATCTATTAAAGACTCCAAAGTGAAAATGAAAACCTGCATAAGCTGTGCTGTTGCAGTAAACATTTATAAAATAATTATATCAGTTGAAAAAAAATCCAGAGGGATGCCCTAGAATGAGACAACACTGGGAAATACTCAGCTCTGTCATGTGAGACAAATTAATCTTTTTTTCTTTTGGTAAAGGAGTCTTGGCTCTTCACTTTTTCTTGTGTCACAGTTTTTAATCCAGACATTCTTCCAAGCAAAGTTGCTCAGATAATCAAACATTTCCAAGATCATAAATTTACAGCGGCTGTAACTGTCAAAAGAGTTATAAACTCTGTGTGTGTGTGTGTGTGTGTGTGTGTGTGTGTGTGTGTGTGTGTGTGTGTGTGTGTGTGTGTGTGTGTGTGTGTGTGTGTGTGTGTGTGTGTGTGTGTGTGTGTGTGTGTGTGTGTGTGTTTGTGTGTGTGTGTGTGTGTGTGTGTGTGTGTGAGAGAGAGAAACAGTTTCACTTTTCAATTTTTTCTGCATTTTCACTGGAAAAACAACAGCTTTTGCACATTCTTTTAATTTCACACTTCTGCTGAGTCTTCACTGAAATGGCATCTATGTGTTTTGTGCAGCTTTTTACATTTCTACCTATTTATAAACCACAAGCAAGTTTTCTTGAGATACCCCAAGAAAATTATATTGGAATGCAGGTACATTTCTTTAGTTAAACGACCCAGTCCCGTGTCTTCATAGATCATCTGCATTTGCATTACTAGCACCACTCTCATGCTGGATTGTCATATAGGAAGGCAGTAATCCAAGTTCCATCCAAGACGTTTACTGTCTTGCTAACTGACCCTATGTAGCCACTTTAAAAAAAATGTCACTTATAAATGCTATGAATTTTCTACTATACAAGTAAGACTGAAGCTATTGGAAAATCCAGACTATCTCCAAATATTAATTTTTCACAGCCGTATACAATTCTTTCTTTTGATGAAATCTATGATGGCGATACACTGCTATATAACCCTCTTCCTTTGAAGAGACCTGTCTAAGTACACCCCCAACCCTGGTTTGACGTGTCTACCTGCATAATAAGCTCTTCACAGGACTCAGGACTTGCTAGCAGAGGGTGTCCTTCAGCTTCTGTAAGGCTAACAAACTAGTGTCTAAATGTTATTTTTGGTAAAATCTGTAAGAGAAGTGCTAATTATGCTATACAGTGTACTGCAGTCCCTAGGAATGCCACTGCTTACTTCTTGGTAAGTCTTAAGGACTGCCCTCACCTGTTTCCTTCTAAGAGAGGTACACTCTGTCTGGATAGCTTCCACCTTTGCACGATCTGACCAGATTTGTAACTACCCACCTGATGGCGAAGATAAAACACTTCTGCCAATCCTGTCTTACATTTCTTTGTCTTGTTAGTTAACACACCTCCCCCATTATAGTCCTGTCATCACTTGCCTAAAATGCTGAACATGTTCCTGCTAAGGATGACCATAACAGATATGCTATATATAAACTATAAGCACGTAATCTCCATCACTTGCCATAATAAAATATACTGGCCTCTGGAAAGTTACTAAGACAGTTTTCATCTCAAGTAGCATTTTTGGAGAATTCATACGATCCAAATGGGGCAACAAAATCTGACCTCTCCCTTGTTGTAGGTATCAAGAGAACTCGTCAGTAGCCCTTGTAAACTTTCTTATATGTGGGGGAAACAATTAGTTTATACTGGGAATTCAAGAACATTTTAGAAGTGAATGGAATAGTAAAAGTGAAAATCCAGTGGCAGCACACCTTTTATACAACCACAATAGAGATATTTCTGTTTTAAGGATGTTCTGAAACAAGTACAATGTGATAACAGAGGAGGGATTTCATCTGATTTGTTAACATTCTAAAATATAATACCATAACACCGTATGGTTTAAATCAGGATTTGGAGTGACAATTATTATTTCTGGGCTGGATTCAGAAAACCTTTCATTGTGCTAAGCAAATTTACAGAATAAGTACCAATGCGCAGGGTAGGGTATGGTAGGGTATGTGCAATTCATAAAACGTACCTACACAAAGTGGCTAACCCAAATAATATGGTCAGCCATGCTGTAAGCTGACAGTGTAGTGAAGAGCTGTGTATGGTAATAAGGCAAAACAAGATGGCAAAGCAATTTAGAATCATTTAAATTGTGTGCAAAGGAACTGTGCCTGATTTATATTTCAACTCAGCCATATGCCCATGTTCATATGGAGTACATGCTACATATGCTTCGGGGTGATGCAACTATAGTAAGTGTGTATCTGCAGGAGGATCTCATTCCAGCTGCTTTACCTGACTGTGTGTGACATCACCCTAGACAAAAAAAAAAAACAGAAAATATGTATATATATCTGTAAAAGTAGTGTGTGTGTGTGTGTGTGTGTGTGTGTGTGTGTGTGTGTGTGTGTGTGTGTGTGTGTGTGTGTGTGTGTGTGTGTGTGTATGTATGTATGTATATATATATATATATATATATATATATATATGTTTACTATCAAAATGTCTATGAAGTATTCAAACATATGTTCGAACACTTCATAGTTCGGCAGGTTATGTGAGCGAATGTTATTATTGCGAATGGACTGTGCATTCGCAATTATAACGTTCGCTCATGTAAAGGGATCGCGGTACAGTGCGGTTAGGGAAATACATCCCTTTCCTCACTGTAGTGCGATCTCGGAGTTGGAATATTAAGTTAGGGGGGGTGCGGGGGGGCTTGCCCCCCTGCATAGATGTGAGTTTAGGCTAGTTAGGTAGGGAGTTAAGGGAAGGGTGGGAGTGCTATTAAGACAATTAACAGCTGTTTTCAACATTAGGTACATATGGAAATGCTAATTTCCGATGTTAAAATTCAAACAATAATGCACTTTTTTTTTTTTCGATTTTATAATAGTAAACCTACATATATATATATATATATATATATATATATATATATATATATATATATATCTTTAACACATAAGACTGAAACCTTAACAGTGCTAAATTTCAACATACTAAATTGTAAACTATAGACTTGCACACATACAACACCAATGACTAACTGTTTCCAGAACTTAAAAACTACTTACATACCCTCTTAACAGAAACTGGATGATTTAAAACCAAACTAGGTGGGGGGCTGTGCCCTCCACACACCCTAACTATATATACTAACTCCATGATCGCACTACAGTGGGGAAAAGGGCATATACCTTTTACTTACCCTACAGTTGTCTACACGCTGTCACTACTATGCTGAAATTTAGCATTGTTAAGGTTTCAGTCTTATGAGTTTCAGTTAAGTGAGTTTTCAGTATTTTGAATTTTCGATGTTATGGTCCCAAGTCAAATGAATTTCAGTCAAATGAAATGTCGATCATGTGTAGTAGACCCATACATATATATGTATATTTGTTTTTACTCTTATATGTAGCAAATTTAGACCACTGCTATCAGTGCAACCCTTGATGTTCATGATTTTTTTCTTGTGTTTTTCTCTTTATAATCAATTTCATATTTGCATTCTTATTTTTAATAGTTTTTGTCCTGTATGTTTATCTTTGCTTATGTTTGCTGGGGCTCTTTTCCATTGTGTCTCCACTGAAAATGGGTTGCTTAATATCAGTGCAATGCAAGTAGTTAATAACTTTTTCTTTTTTACAATAATTGTGTATTGTGATTGTTATTTAATATTTCTATATTGTCACTTTATCTTTACTTATGTTTGCTGGGGCTTTTCCCCTTGGATCTCCACTGAAAATGTGTTTATTTGCAAACTCAGTTGGACTAACCCGGTTAACAAATGTGAAATAAATAAAATATATAAATAAATATATATACACATATACATATATATATATATATATATATATATATATATATATATATATATATATATATATATATATATATATATGTGTGTGTGTGTGTGTGTAAAATGGGTCTACTACTTTTAAAACATTGACTTTCATATGGCTGAGACCATATGATTGACGTTTCAAAAGTTCAAACCCCTGAAAAAATAAAACAAAACAAAAAAAAATCCTTGACATTTTTGCAGGGGGCAAGCCCCCCTGCACCCCCCACATCCCCTGCCATTTAAATATACCAACTTTGAGATCAAACTACAGTGAGGAAATGTGAAATTTGCCTGTTCTGCACTGTACGGAGAACTCCATTCAGAAAGTCCACACGCACACACATATATATATATATATATATATATATATATATATGTGTGTGTGTGTATGTCTATTTTATATAGTTGAATTACCATTTCATCGACTTTAATATCATCATGATGACAATGTTTAAAATTTAAAAACACAAATACCCAGTGGACCATTGTATTTTCTCTCTGGGTAAGTAACCACTTGGCCACCAACAAATAAAACAGAAAAATAACAAAATTAAACTGGCCAAAGTAGGGGGCTTTGCCCCCCCATACCCCACAATGTGTGGGGCCACACACCCCACACACACCCAAATGACTATACCAACTCCGAGATCGCACAACAGTGGATAAAAGGGCAAAGTTTACCATGATGTCCAAGTGATTACTTACCCGGAGAGAAAATACAATGTTCTGACTGTTCGTGTTTTTAAACTTTCAACAGTGTCATCTTGATGATATGAAAGTTGAAGAATGGTAAGTCAACTATATGAAAGGGACCCATATCTGTCAAACTAAAAGAGCTGTTAAGGTTAGAATTCTAGAACACCTGGGTGATATTCAAAATAAAAACTATAGGAGCCCTGTGGCAGAGCATTTTTGTACAGTACATGGGGGACATGACTCCACTTTTTTCTTCAGTGTTTTGGCAAGACCTTTTCAAGCAAAAGGCTGTGAGTTGAAGCAAAAATTGAATGTGCTTGAAAGTTAGATGATTTTAATCTATGGTACTTTGACACCCAGAGGGTTAAATCTAGAGGTAGATTATATTTAGGTATGTTTTCAAATGTTTAAGATGTATTATATTTTGTATAAAATGTATTATGAAATGTTATAAAATATTATGAAATGTTATAAAATGTAATTTAAATATAATAATAGTTAAAATAGGAAAATGTATTTAAAGAATGTGCATGGGTCACTTTAGTGGGTTTTAGGCAATGGGAGACGTTTATTTTTTATATTAAAGTATTTAGGTTATTTAGTAGCAAACTGATCGTTTCACCTGGTATAAAATTAGGATGTATTTGGTTGTATGTATCCTTGAAGGCAGGAGGCCGAGGTACCAGATGAATTTGTGGTGAAGTAAAAATGTGTTTTTTTATTAAACTAAGTAAACATTTGCCCAGACTGACACGAAACATGAACTGACATAAGTAAAACTTACCTAGGTGAGGAGCTATGCCTCCACAGCCCCCCCAACTATATAAATACCATCTCCGGGATAGCACTACAGTGGAGAAAAGGGCATGTTGGACAAGTGTTTACTTACCCTGGGAAAACTTCACCATTCAGGTATTTCAGTTTTTGCAATTCTCGTCTCAGGAAAATTACATTCAGTTATATGGGTGTCGATGTTTCAAAGTAGCTCCATATATATATATATATCTATATATATATATATATATATATATATATATATATATATATATATATATATATATACATACACACACACACACACACACACACACACATACACAGATGTGACTCTCATGCACTCGAGTCTCTCAACAGCAGGTGCTGTTATGACTCTGTCATAGTCCATGTTGGTGTGAATGACTTGAGATGTACCTCCCTGGACTATATGAAGAGAGAGATGTGATTGAGCTCACTGAATAAGTGTCCCAGGTAGGTATGTCCCTAGCCTTAAGCAGCATTCTACCATCACCCAGAATTATGCCTTAATACAAATTGAAAATGATTGACGTTAACAGTTGGCTTCGTTTCTCATGTAATTCCAAGGGGATCCAGTACCTGACAGCCTAGGAAGACATGATCGACAGACCACGATGCTTTGCCAGAGATGGTTTGCATCTGTCTCCCTTGGCCTTCAGGCTTCTAACAAAGGCTCCTTCCTCCCCCAAAGTGTCTTTTTTAAACACCATGAGGTCAAAACTACCAACATGTAAAGTTCATCAAAACGCAAATTAAAGGTCATGCTGCTAAACACTAGGAGTCTAAACATGAAACTGCACTCATTGCAAGAATTCTTAACCCTGGAAGATGCTGACATTTGTGCAGTCATAGAAACCTGGTTCAAAGCTGTGGAGAGCACCCCAGCCATACAAGGTTACTCATCCTATCATACATTCAGACCCCAAACCGTGAGCAGCAAACCAAAAGGAGGTGGAGTTTCAAAATATATTAAAGACATACATACCTCCAGGCTGGTCAAACAGTATGACACACAGGAGACATTTCAGGTACAGTAAACCATTGACAAAACCCCTGTTCAAATCATAGCTAGATACAGGCCCCCAACTTTGACTTAAGATGCCCATGCCACCTATCTGGACCTCTTCAAATCTATCAATATTCAACCCTTTACCCTGATCCTGGGCAGCTTTAACTATCCACCCATAGACTGGAAAAACTACTCATGCCAAAACACAAATGCCCAGATATTCTTTGATTTTATCAATGCAAATACCTTGGACCAGCTGGTTGACACTCCCACAAGAGGTGATAATATCTTGGACTTGGTATTAAACAAAATGAGTAATCACTGCAGCATCCCTACAGTGTCATCCTCCCTGATAAGATCTGACCACAAAATGGTCACTTTCAAAGTCACAATCTCCCCTGCCCCCCGACTGCGGTCAAACAAAAACTTCTCCAAAGCGGATTACAACCTCCTGAGGGAAGGTATAAACAGCTTCGCAGCCCCCCACCCCTCCATAGGAAATGGCACAAATGTCCAAATCTACATCAAGTACTATACAAGCATTTATATAACTGCATGGAATCAGAAATACCCAACAAGACAAAATTATCATTTTCAAGGAAGAGTAAACCTGTCTGGTGGACATCTGCAGTAAATAAACTCTATAATAAAAGGAAAAAAATGCTATCCATGACCAAGAAAGAGCAGGTGCCTAATTGGAAGCAATCGCTCCTTAGCCTGAACAAGTAAATAAGAGCACTAGTGAAATCCTCCAAAGCAAATTTCAAGTCCAATCTGGCCATATCTACTAAAGACAATCATAAGATCCTATTCACATATGTCCACAATCTCAAAGGAATTATTCAGACCTGCTGGCAGACAGGTTCAGCAAAAAATTCACTCGTCTGTTCCTCCGTCAGTAAATCATGACATCCCCAGCAACTGCCTCCCTCCCCTTATCTCCAGGGAGGAAGTCATCACTGCCCTCTCAAAGGCAAAAAATACAGCCTCCCTGGGTCCCAATAACATCCCAGAGTGCATCCTACATGAACTCAGGCAAGAACTTGCAGCACCATTAGGCACCCTATTCAACCAAAGCCTGAGTACCGACTTCATCCCAGCCGAGTGGAGGACAGCCACTGTCATCCCTTTGCACAAAGGTGGTGTGTCCACCATTCCAGGAAATTACAGATCCATCAGCCTAACTAGTCTGATCTGCAAGGCCATGGAACAGATTATCATGGATCTCATTAACAAGGACATTGGCAACCTCCAAACATTCAATCCCACACAGTTGGGTTTCGTCAAGGGGAGGTCATGCCTATTAAATTTGGTCGACTTCTTTGAGACAGTCACCAAAGCCATGGATGAGGGGAAGACGGTGCACACCATCTTCCTTGACCTAGCCAAAGCCTTCAATACTATTCCCCACTCAGTTATAATAGATAAACTCTCACAATTAGGCATCAATCCATATGTTACCAGATAGGTAGCAAACTGGCTCACTGATAGAACCTACCCAGTCAAAATTGGGGAAGCCACCTGACGCAGTAGACCTGTAACAAGCAGTGTACCCCAGGAATCAGTCTTGAGGCCTCTGTTGTTTGGGATATACTTTGCTGAGGTGCAGGCTAAAACCAGTGAGTTATGGGTGACCAAGTTTGTAGATGACTGCAAGCTGAGTGGGGTCATCAATTTCCCTAGTGATGAGGGCATCCTCCAAGAGGGTCTCACTCAGACAAATGACTGGTGCCAGAAACATGGCCTCAGACTAAATGCCAAAAAATGCATCATCATCCCCTTTGGGAAGTGTGAGGTCCCTACAAATTATCACATTAATAACAAGGTCCTAATCGGTCATTAGGGACTTGGGCACCCAGGTCGATAGCAAACTGACTTTTAACCACCATATTGCCTCTGTTATATGGAAATCATTCTACATGGCCCATCTTATTAAGAAGGGTATCTCATCCAGGAACAAGGATTATAATATCCCTGTATTCTTCCCTTATAAGGCCCATTATTGAGTACAATGTCCCTTTTGGTATGTATCTCACAAAGCACATGCAGCAGCTGGAGACACCGCAGAGGTTCCTCACCAGGAGAATTCAGGGCCTCAAACATATACCCTACACAGACAGGCTAAAATCCCTGTCCCTCTACTCACTCTCATACAGACTCATCAGTGATGACCTCTGTCTGGCACACAAAGCAATCTCAGACCCCGCCTTGATGGTGCTGCTGCATATCTGCATGTCAAGCTCCACTCAAGTAAGTTTAGAAGCCGCAGAGGTTGGTAGACAGGATTAGGCACTAAAAGTCAAAAACTGCTTAGATGGTGCTCGATTCTGAGAAGGGATAGAGTCCAGCACTCTATATATCAAGGGTAGGAGCTGCGGAGGTTGGCAGACAGGCTTAAGCACTAAAAGTCAAACTAGAAAAAGAAGAGCAGATAAGAAGAAAGATAGTGAGAGGAGTATTATCAACAACAGAGGTAAGCTGCAACATATATAATGGTATTATGTGCAAGCATACAGTGAAATACAATCAGATTTAAGGGACAGTGCCGTTGCAAAAACACCAAAATAGAACAGCTAAGAGACATCATATATTACTACAATATAAACTTGGTGATATTACAACAGCTTGTATATGTTCACTGCATGGCAAAGGAGCTGAAGCAAACAATAGTCATTAACATCCTACTACAAACTATCATGCTCTGGTTAGAAACTGTCATGCGGTAGGTAAATTGACTGCTGTTGGTAATCTACTTGTGCTTAGCTAGACTACAGCAGATGAAAAATTATAAATGCAGACAACAGTATATCATTACAGCATTCTGAATCAGTGAACTGCTAACAAAAACAACATATAGGTAAAACATAAGACTTACGGGAGAGACACAGCATGCCTAGGTGACTGGTCAGTGGGGAGAGAGATTTGAAAATGGCACCCAAGCGTCAGGTGATATTTATAAACTTGTATTGGTAATGAGGTGGGTGGGGTTAAGGGTGTTTGTGGAATGCTGATTAGTTAAGAGGTAGCTAGAGAGTCAAGACTACAGAAGGTAAGAAGAAATCAAAAACAATCAGTTGTTTTATTTTTGTCTAAAAATACATTTACTTGTGAAATCTGTAGATAAAGGGCTAATTTGCTAGACTGGCTTGTTGGGGGATAGGGTTACATAGAAGCAAGAATCTGGGAGTTCAACTGCTATAATATTGGGGAATATCACAATAATTACACTATTTCTGAGGGAGGATATTGAATAAGAAGCAAGATAACTGCTAGGGTTATTTAGTTAAACAGTGAAAGTAATAGTGGGGGGGGTAGATAGCCAGCTGCCGACCCAGGCAGTGTACTCTCCTAGGAATTAAGTTTTAAAATTAAACAACATACAATTGCTTAGATGGTGCTGGATTCCGAGCAGGTATGGTGTTCAGAGCTCTGTATATCAAGTTTAGAAGCCACAGAGGTTGGCAGACAGGATTAGGCACTAAAAGTCAAAAATTGCTTAGATGATGCTTGATTCTGAGCAGGGATGGAGTCAGGAGGCTCTATATATCAAGTTTAGAAGGCAGGGAGGTTGACAAACAGGATTAAGCACTAAAAGTCCAAAATTGCTTGGATGGTTCTTAATTCTGAGGATTAGGCACTAAAAGTCAAAGGGAAAAACACAACATGCCTAGTTGATCGGTCAAAGGGAGAGAGGTTTGAAAATATGATATGATAATAATCATCTTTAAATCTAGTGCTAGCAGAAAACATAAATGAGGAAGAAGAGGGAACAGGTTGTGAAGTGACAGCATTTTGAACTTGGACACTATCACAAACAGATTTAGGAAAAAAGATCCAGAACTGGTCTCCAAGCATCTTCTTTCAATGGTACTAAAAAACATCCTTGAATAAAAGCCTTTCCCAACCTGGGAAGGAGGAACTTGTTCTATCACTCCTTGATGGATGACAAATTACCCCCTATAAAGAAGAGATTTCCTCCACTGCCATCTGTAACCTTGATGAATGACCTTCAGAACCAAGTTGTCAGACTATCTGTTGCCAAAGAGAAAAGTGTAGATTCAGACTTTCTGGAAGGGAAGATGGACTGTCATGGTGGTGGGTTCCCTTAAATAGTGATTCTGACTTTTTACCCTTAAATAGTGATTCTGACTTGTTAGACTGTCCAAGATTTTGAGTGGTTTCTGAATGTTATTTTAACCTCCTGCCATTTTTTCTTAAACATCTGTTTACCAGCATTTTGTTGAGAATGTTTACTTTGTTTTTTTGCCAAAATAGGATGAGGGTTGGAGAATCCTTATAATATTTGGGGAAAAAGGGCTGAAAAATCATACACATTCCCTTAATCAACATAGCCCTTTCATCACAGTTTTTGATAATCCCTTCAGCAGGGGAACCAAAAATTAAATATCTATCCAAAGGAGAATTTAAATCTAATTTTTCACATCATCTGTTAGGTTTTGAGAATGCAGCCAGGCAAACTACTTTAAAATGGTATGGAAAGCCTTCTACATGGCCCACCTCATAAGTAAGGGTATCTCATTCAGGAACAAGGAGGTCATAACATCCCTGTTTTCTTCCCTTATAAGGCCCATTATTGAGTACAACACACCTTTCTGCATGTACCTTGCAAAGCACAGGCAGCAGCTGGAGAGACCATAGAGGTTCCTCACCAGGAGAATCCAGGCAAACCTCCCAACCATACCGATTTACTCGTTTTTACTGAGTTTTGGGGTCCATATGAAGGGGTTTCACGATTTCCGAGTGGCACCCCTTCATTTCCGATTTTTTCCCCTTTTGCTTTTGAATTTTTTCAATTTTTTGTGCTTTTGGTGCTGATGTCATCATGTGCGCGATGATGTCAGCACTGTCAGGCCATCCAGCCAGTCAGAATTGAGCTAGAGGAAGCTTTTCCGGCTGGCCGCAAATGCAGCTCTAATGTGCAAGAGCGTTACCAGTCCAAAATGCGAGTGGGAAGCAGCAGTTTATCTAAGCCAGGAATGGAACCTCGGAAAGCAACTTTAGTACCGGTCAGAATGCCTCAGAAAGCAGCTTTACTGGTCCGAGTGTGAGTGGGAAGCTTTATGTAAGCTGGGAATGAACAATTTAGCTTCAGAATGCCAGCAGGGAATGAACTTCTTTAAGGTAACATGCCAGCAGGGAACAAACTTCTTTATGTAGGCCGGGAACTGCAGTGTGTCTGTGTGTGAAAATGCCCCCTTATGTAAGCCGGGAACTGCAGTGTGTGTGTGTGTGTCTGTATATATTAGAGAGATAGTTCATCTCCGATCAGATGGATTTCTGGCACTGCCCATGATTAATGCCAAATACACAGTCAAAGTAGTGAATGTTACATTGCAAAAAGAGGGTAAATTACAAAAGGATACAACAGAACATTTTTTTCCATTTTGTTTGGTATTTTTCTTGTCTTCAGTATGTGTTTATTTAGTGCAACCAAGAACAGTTTGGTTACATCAGTGCCTGGATAGCCCTTCGATTTCTATTAAGCCACAAGAAAGATGACAAGTATGGAGTGGGTAGTGAGGTGTACAATGGCTGTGAAGCTTCTGTAGCATGACGTTGTATGGGCTTTCCAGGAATCCTTTCATTGCAGATTAGCTCAGCCCATTTTCCATCTTGTTACCTTAGTCTGGTTTACATTACTGCTGTATGCACCACATGATCAGGGGTAGAGGTATGTTCTCATGCAGACAAACAGCACAAGTCTGACACTTGTTTGCCCCTTCTGCCTCTGCCCCTAGCTAACATATCCAGTAAGTCAAATATATGTACTTCCACACTCCATTATTTCATGGCAGTGGCAATAGCTAATTGACAGCTTAGTCTTTTGAATATTAGCTGGTACCACTTATAGTAGAAGGTCATTAGACATTCATGCATTTGGAAAGACTGATTTTGTGCCAGAAGACCAGCTCCAAACCTGATAAATTCTGTGATATAAGTTCTAATACAGTCTTAAGAAAGAGTTAAAAATTCGTAGGTAGTACAAGAAAGAAAAAAAAAAGACAGTAAATCTCTCTATCCCTTTCTGTCTATAATGAATTGATTCTTTTAACATATTTATCATAACAGGAGTTCTTCACTGAAGGTATGGAGATTTAAGCAAATGCACTGCAGAGTGTGTGTGTGTATTGTATATTGGTGTTGTTTGCTGTACACATTCGTGACCAGATATAAAGTATAATGAGGTGATATCTACCACCTGTCTTACCCGTTTCACCTGATACCATTCTCCAAAGACCTTAGTGCAACTGTGGAACAGAATTTAAATTTCCCATTTGTTAGGTGCTGTTAAAACAAGTTAGAGAAGTTTTCCCTGCTTGACAAAGACAACTGTCTTATATCTAGCTAAACATGTTATATACTGTGAATTTGCTAGCCAGTTTGAACAAATATAGCTGTAAGTGTTGTTCAAGAAGAGACACATTAGTCCTTTACACCAGGTACAACAACTTGTATGAAGTTCAGTTGTGTATTTGTGCATTAATTCTTGCTTTACCTGCTTAATTTCTTTTATAGTACTTGGTGACTCTATATTTTTATGTATATATATTTTGTGTGTAGAAATAGACTGTTATCATGGAAATGTTCTGAATAGGGCAGTTTTGTCATTATTGGTGCATGCATTTTGCTTCATTGCCTACTGGAAAAAATGTTTAAACAATAAATTTAAAATTCAGTTGTGTGTGGAAGTAGATTTTTATGATGGAAATGTTCTGAATATGGCAATGTTGTCATTACTGGTTCATGCATTTTTGCTTTCCTTGCCTACTGGAAAAATGTTTAAACAATAAGTGTGCTATACTATACAAGAAATATAATTTAATAAAGTCAGGAAGGTGTATCAAAGAACGTATGTATGTTTCTTGTTTTGTGTGCAAGCCAGGGGCCTCTGATTTGAAAACAGCTCAAAGGCAATCTTTAGCCACCACTGGCCAGATACATTTTCTTTGGATGTGGTGTGGGTTTCAATGAATGTGATGTGTGTTTCAAGGGCAGAAAAGTTTTAATGCCAAGTTGATTTTCATTGTGAGACAGTATTGTTTTGTTTAGCAGATAGCTATTGGTGTTTGTGCATTGTGCTATAGAATGTAAAAAAAAATAAAATCCAAATAATCATTGTAGACGTAAAGCAGTATGCACACATTAGTGTTTATGGTGAATAGGGTGAAATAGCCAGGTAATGGGACATTGGAATGGCTGCAGAGGGACTCTGGTGTTATATTTTGGTTCTGTTCTTCAGTTTGTGTTTGAAAGTTGGTATCCCATAATTCCGTTTGGAGTGGGCGGGGTTGTGTAATCATGTATGCAAATTCTATGTTAATCAGCGTACAGATTTGTACCTATTTTTCATGGGCCTTGTCCAGATTTTTGATGTTTCCAGGTTGAGAGGTATGAATTCACGGCCTCTAACATCTACCATACACAGATAAGCTAAAAGCCCTGTCGCTCTACTCAGTTTCATACAGACTCCTCAGAGGTGACCTCTGTCTGGCATACAAGGTGAACATTGACCCCACCTTGATGGGACTGTTGCATATCCGCAAGTCAAGCTCCACTTGAGTAACCCGCATGCATGGCCTCAATCTGGTCTGTGACATCAACAGGACTTATTGGCAGGACAGATTTGTGTCCCAGAGACTCCCTCATCTATGGAACAGACTCCCTCTCCACATCAAGCAGAGTACCTCTTTACCCATTTTAAGTGCAACCTAGATAACTGGATGGGAAACAGAAGATATACCCCTGGGATTCCACCCATGTCCCTGCTGGACAGGGACATTGGGTGCTGATTTGTCTACATGGGCTAAATTCTTGGCTAGGCTTATAAGGGCCTCAGGGCCAATAGCCTAGTAACGCCTATGATCCTATAAAACAGTACCAGTGACCATAGCCCTGGAAGAAGTATCAACTGAGTCATACACACACTGTAAACAATGTGTAGTGACTTATACAATGGAAGAAACTAAATTATTTAAAGTAGATTTTTCCTCACAAGGAGAAACTGCTGACAAAATATTCCCGATACTTTCACAGTTAGTCAGAATCAACTTTAACATATCAGCCTGACAATTCAAAACTCTGAAAATCAAAGCAAGTACTTTTTCCCCATACTTATCTTCTCATCTTTGTCAGAAAGAGTAGGGTTGGAATTAACTAAATGTTTATCAGCAGTAGGATTAACTAAAACTATAGTTGTTGAGTCACGTTTGGAAAGAGTGTATAAAAAAATTACACGATTAAGGAACATTATATATTCTGTTTGCCTTTTAGGGGCAGTAGGCTGTCAGGAAAATTGCAGGCAATAATACACATCCTCCAGAGCTGACTGAACTGGGGAAATGGGTGAAGGTTATGGATATTCCTTCTGTAACACCTCATAGTATTTTCTGAGAAGCTGAAAAACCTCAGTTTTCTCCCTCTGAAAACACTGGCACATTTGGATATAGTCTCAGAGAAAGAGAAACACCCACAGGGAGAATCAGAAACTGAGCTCTGAATCAGAAAACTGAGGAGAAAACTCCACAACTGTCCATTCATATTCCCATTTAGATTCAGAATCTTGAATCTCATCAGGAAAATAGGTATCCCTCTCTCTCTTTTACCAGAAACCACCTTATAACAAGGAACAATAGCCTGAATTAAAGCTTTAGCCAGGCTCAGTAAACTACTCCTGTCTAAAGAAATTTGAGGAGAAGTAGCTACACAAGTACTTTTCTGTTACTTTTTGACAAGACAAATGGGGCCAACATTGCTATTAATGGTGGCAGCTGCTTCGCCAGGGATAGGCACAACATTCTGACACAACAAGGAAGCCTTCGTTGTTCCCTCTCCTAGGACTAACAAGAGTGGCTCTCCCTTGCCCACTGTTTGGACCCAAGCAGATGCAGAGGCAATGGTTAATCCCATGTTCATAGTGGCTGTAAGTGCTCCACTAGAGGGGTCCAGGGTAAAAGATGAGTGGTCTGAGATACAACAAATGGCCACAGAAGAGTCACCCACCTGTGGCTAAAGCAAATTGCTAGCCTGCTGTGGTGGCAAAGGCCGTTTGCTTAACTTTTTCTTTTTGTGACTGGAAGAAAGTCTGACTGTGGGACCAGTTGTTTGTTTCATAGTCAAGCCAAAAATGGTGCCTCTTTCCCATGCAAAACAAGCAGCAAGTGCCAGTAAGCTTTTAACATTTTAAAAGTCATTTTTTCACCCGAAAATGCAATAAAAAGCACTTTAAAACACTTAGCCTCCAAAATTTAAATAAACACAAATTCTCCACAGAAAAAATGATTTTCAATTACTTATACAACTCTTAAAACTGACAGGAAAAAAAGTCTGTTCCCATTTGAGAGTACACTTGTCTTATGACAGTCAATTAAAAACAGAAACTCCTAGCTTAAACATAACCTTCCTAAACAAGAAATTACAATAAAGCAACAATGTTTAAATGTGAAACTTTTTTTTCTCCTAAGAGAACTTATTTGCCCAGCAGTGGAACAGCACAAGCCAACTGTCGATCCTCTGATGAAGCCCACAAAGGAGCACTCTGTTTGGCAGCAAGAATGCTCTGAAGGGCTTGACACCCAAACCTGCCTTTTTAGCCAGTTCTCTCAAGCTGACTGACAATATGAGTATGTGGAAGGTGGCCTGAAGATTTGGAAGGTGGCTGGCTGGCTGTAGCCCATTTAGCTAAGGCTACTACAGTAGTGATCAATGTGATGAACATATTCAGACATAAATGGAGTTCAAGGTCATTGTCCTGCTTAATTTGTCTAAAGGTGATGGTGTTTCAGATAAAGATGGATACAGCATCACCAGCATTGCTGCAGTCTACACTTGTAGGCCTAAACAAGGGGCAGGTTATACAATCTTTTAAAGAGGAAATATTATCATTGCACTACAGCCAGGTTTTGGAGACAACCCAAATATTCATTTCTCCTCCCTCACTCCTCTCCATTTCCATAGGTTCATAGGTAGGTACTAGGCTATTGGCCCAAGGGCCTACGTAAGCCTAGCCAACAAGGTTCTTCCATATTCCTTCCTCCTCTTTTTCCCATATTTGTCTCATATGCATGGTCTAAGATTCTCCTTTCTTCTATTACCACCCACTTCATCTCCTCTATCTAAAATCCAGTTCATCCTTAACAGCTACTTGTAGTCCTTCCTCAAAAAAATGTGTTCCATCCAGTCTCTTCAGCATTTTCCAGATGTCCACTAAAGCTTGACCCTTCATTCCACATACCAGCTTCTTTTCCCTTTCCAAACAATCTTTCTCTAAACCTACCACAATATTAAAATTGCCTCTTACTGTCACCATTTCACCTTCCCTCTTAACTTCAGCAATGTGCTTAACTCATTTAATCCTGAACAGCAGGAGGCTAATTAACACCTTTGTTTCCTGAGAACTTCTAAGTCTGGAAACCATTTGCTTCCTGAGAGCTTTTCTCCAAAATCCTATAGTGAAAGTAAATGATAAATGGTGTGAGTTGCAAAAAATGTAAAATATGATAGCCCTTTTGTAGACAGTTGACTACACATTGGTGCTAATATCAAAGGTCTGTCTGTAGAGGCTGATTTTATAATGCATATTTATGGAAGCAAAAATGTATTTTGTTTGCCAAAAATACTAATGGTATGGTCAGAGGCTTATATCTGTGCAAGTGTGCAAGATCAAAGATATCCGTGATAGAATTGTTCACCTGTTCAAGAGCTTTCCAGTGATGTATGGCAAGAGAGGATAGCTTACTGCTATTTTGTGATATTGCCAAATTTATGCAAATTGTACATATAATGATTTCACAATATTTCAAGACACTACTAACCTACAAAAATGTTTGTATTAGATGGCAGGTGTCAGTAGTAGCATTGTGGGCATTAATGTTTTGCATAAGATGGCACCAGTTGTTCAACTGTATGTCATACAGCTTTTATGAAATTAATGCAGTTATGAAAATATAAGTAATAATTTTAAACTGTTTACCTAAAGAGCATTTATATTTCAGAATGCCACCATGTTTTAATGTCACTGTTTGCTCACATCTACAGCATGAATGCATCACAACCAACATAACAGTATCATGAGCTATTTCTGAATTACTGTAAACATGGAAACGTCTCATTTTTTCATAACTTTTGTAAACATTCCTTAATTTGAGCTCTAGACATCCCATGTTAACTATTTCACTGTCATGCTTTGCAAATCATGTCAACTTCTAGTTTTAGGTTTGTACTTTTACCAGACATCATAAATTAGACTTTGGAAACTGTGTCAGCTATACTAGTTTCAGGAGTACAGGCTACTCTCCTGTAAAGACGAATATATTCTTACAGGATAAACAAGAACTCTGCTTTGCTGTTGATTTTTCTTGTAGGAAGCAACAAGTTAAAGCCATCCTAAAACTCCTCATCATCATTATTCTGCCCATAAAACATTTCTTCTTTTACAACCACCCCATAGATTACAGCTGTCTGCCTCCACATTATAATGCTCAGAGTACTGAGCCCCCCCCCCCAAGCCTTTCTGGTTGGAGGGAAGCCTTCTAGCTTTTCAGTGGGAGTGGTAAGCACCAGGTAGTCTATCTACCTGGCCCAGAAATTGTAGTTTATTGGCTGTTTGGGCAGTTTTTCCATTTCTCTCAACTTTCTGGTTTAAAAGTCCGCGTTTGTGCTGGTTTCCCACCTTTCCTGTAACTAGTCTAGTCCAGATACAGATCTGCTGTATCCAGGACTGTTTGTAAGCTTCTAAGTGGAGCCAAAAAGTCTGCTCTTCAATGTTTCCCTTAGATCTGCTGCGATTTTTGGATGATATTTTTATAATTTGGGATGGTGACATTCAGAGGTTGAAAGCATTCCTGGAATATATTAACAGTTCGGACGATTTTTTAAAATTTACCTTTGTTTATAGTTATACTGAAATAAATTATTTAGATGTCCATTTGACAGTTGATAACGATAAAAGGAGTCTTATATCAAATATTTATAGAAAACCTACCTTTTCTAATTCTTATTTGGAATATCAGAGCTGGCACCCTGACCACCAGAAAAGGGCTATAATTAAAGGGCAGATGGTCAGGGCTGCCAGAATGGTTAATAACTACTTAAATTTTGAAAAGGAACTAGATTTTATTACAGAAATGTTTTTGAAAAGAGGTTACCCTGAGACCCTGGTACAAGCTATTAAGGTGGAGATTATAGATAAAAGAAAGGGAGGGATTTATCAGCCCATATTAAAAAATGGTACAGACATAGGTGAGCCGTTGGTTGAATTTTAAGTGAAAAAGGAAAATAAAATCAAGGAAGGTTTGTTTTTTATAACCACATATAATTGTGACACAGAATCTATGGTGAGGATAATACAGAGGAATTGGGATTTATTGAAATTAGATACTAGTGTATATAGTAAATTAAGGGCCTCTCCTATTAATGTATATAGAAAGGATAGATCTTTTAAAAATCTATTAGAGGGCAGTAAGTTAAAAATGACATCTAGGTCTTGTAGGCCGGTTGGGAATTTTAAGTGTGGCAGATGTAATAAATGCAAGTATATTCTTACATCAGGAAATAGGATTAAATTAGGGAAAGAAATTATATTTATTAATAGACATTATGATTGCTATAGCAGAAATGTTGTGTATTTAGCCAAGTACAATCAGTGTCCGGCGTTTTATATAGGAAAAACCTGTTGTACACTTAGAGAAAGGATAGGGGAGCATTTGCTGGACATTAAACATATGAAAAATACTAATGCACTGGCAAGACATATTAAGATAAATTTAGGTCACGAATTCCAATTTTGTATTATTCAACAAGTTATTAAGGACAATCAAGGGCATATATTGGATGTACATTTAGATATTAGTGAAACTAAGTGGCAAATAAGGTTAAATGCCACTAGTTATCCTGGAATTAATGACCATATTAGTTTAGCCCCATTACTAAAGTTAAGATATATACTGGGCTAACATTTCTGCCATAAAATTAGTTTTTATCTAGACATTTTATAAACTTATACTGTTGGATTAACAAATCAAATTATTTTATTATTCATTTTGTACTGAGTTTATCTTACATATTTTTATATGTTTATTTTTATGTAACATTATAGTATGTTTTTACTATGGTTTTAGCTTACATATGCTTTTAGGTATATGTATGGTCTGATGGGTATGTGTCTTTAACTTTGTGGGAGTGTAATTAATCAATTAACCTGGGAGTGTTATAAAGAGAAGTGGTTTCAGCATGATGTGTTAGTTCTGATGAAGTCTGTATAAGTTCAAGACGAAACCTAGGTCAACTTGTCTACAATTGTGAATTGTGTGTCTAATAAATGGTATATTTGAAAAGTTCCTTGGTTGGACGGATTTGGACTGATCGAGTTTCCGTGTAAGAATATTGGTTCTTCAGTTTATCTGGCTTCCAAATACTGGCCAAGGCTCTTGCCACCCCTGTAGTGCCTTTTTTAGGTGGTGTTTCAAAAACCAAATTACCACCGTAACAGCTAAAAACAAATGCAATCTGAGGGTCATGCTGCTCAATGCTAGAAGTCTAAATCTCAAAATGCACTTGCTCAAAGCACTCCTTAAAATGGAGAACATTGACAGTTGTGCTGTAACAGAGACCTGGTTCAAGGCAGCAGAAAGCACCCCTGCACTACCAGGCTATAACTCATTCCACACCCTTCAGCTCCAGAACTTGGACCGAAGCTCCAAAGGTGGTGGTGTTACCATATTCATAAAGGATGCGCACACCTCCAGACTGGTAGCCCAACATAACGCATCAGAGATACTTCAGGTGCAGCTAACATTGGGAAAGACAGTGAATCAGGTTGTAGCCTGCTATAGGCCCCCAACCATGTCACAAGACTCACACTCCATGCTCCTAAGCACCCTGGCGAATATCAGGATCCAACCTAACACTCATACTGGGCAACTTCAACTACCCCTCCATTAACTGGGAAAACTATTCATGTACCAATACATTTGCCCAACATTTCCTGGAATTCATTAATTCATTAATTCCAATGCCCTGGACCAGCTCATGCTTACCCCCACTAGACGTAGCAAAATCCTTGACCTGGTCATTACTAACATGGGCGACCGTTGCTCTATACCAATAGTCAACTCCTCCCTGGTTAGATCCGACCACAAACTAATCACCTTGGAAATCCACATCCTTCCAACTCCCCTCACAAAGGAAACCACCATGAAAAACTTCTCCAAAGCAACTTTGGGCTGCTAAAAATAGAGGTGGCTAACTTCACGGCACCCATGCAATTGGACAACAGCCGCATGACCGTCAAATCATACACTAATGCCCTGTACGAACATGTACAGAAATGCACGGATGTCGCCATACCCAATAAAACCAAGATGCTCTCCTCCAAAAAAAGGAAGCCAATCTGTCAGTCCCCTGCCATAAACAAACTCTACAACAGAAGGAGGAAACTGATGCGGAATAAGGTGAAGTTCCAAGACTGGAAAAACTCCCTTATCAGCCTCAACAAAAAGTGGAGATCCCTCATCAAATCCTCTAAAGCTAGCTATGAAAACAGAATTGCAGCAGATAGTAAAGACAACCAAAAGGCCTTCTATACTTATGTAAAGAATCTCCACAGCAATACACAGATTTGTTCGGAGCTATTACACAATGGCGCCTCCTATACAGAGCCAACAGATATTGCCAATATACTGGCCAACAGATTCAGTGCCAGCATTACCCCTCTCTCCCCCACCAAAGGACTAATCACAGTACCAGTGGATTGCCAGGCATCCAGTATTACTGCTTCACAGGTTAAAACAGCACTGTCCAAGGCCAAGAATATAGCTTCTATGGGATCTGACAATATCCCTGGCTGTGTTCTACATGAACTACAGAGTGAACTGGCACCTCACCTGTGTGCCCTGTTCAATCACAGCCTCACGTCAGGCTTTGTCCCTACCGAATGGTGCACTGCTACAGTCATTCCTCTCCACAAAGGAGGAGTGACTACAGACCCTGGGAACTATCTCCCCATTAGCTTGATGAGTCTGATATGCAAAGCTATGGAACGCATCATCATGGACCTAATAAACAAGGATATAGGGAATCTCCAAACTCTGGATCCCACACAGTTTGGGTTTGTAAAGGGTAGACCATGCCTGCTCAACCTGGTCGATTTCTTTGAGTCAGTCACCAGAGCTGTGGATGAAGGCAAGGTGGTTCATACAGCCTATCTGGATCTGGCCAAGGCCTTTGATACCATTTCCCCACTCAGGAATCATAGAAGAACTCACTAAGCTAGGCATCAACCCCTATATCACTAGGTGGGTTGCAAACTGGCTCACAGATAGAACCTACAGTGTGAAAGTAGCTGACTCCAAGTCAGACTGCCGACCAGTCACAAGTGGAGTCCCACAGGATTCGGTCCTGGGTCCTCTCCTGTTTGGTATCTACTTCTCTGAAGTCCAGGCCAACATGAAGGGACTCTGGCTGACAAAGTTCGCAGACGAGTGCAAGTTGGAAGCTATTATTAATTCCCCAAGTGATGCTGACATCCTACAGAAAGGCCTCACTGAGACCAACTGGTGTCAAAACCATGGCCTTAAGCTTAATGCCAAAAAATGTGTCGTCATCCCCTTTGGGAAAAACCCATTTCCCATGAATTACCACATCGATGGTAGTCCACTGAATACAGAAGGCATTATAAGAGATCTGGGAACAGAGGTTGACAGCAACCTCTCTTTTGACCACCACATTGACACTGTGGTCAGAAAGTCCTTCTATGTGGCACATTTCATTACTAAGGATTTTGCATCCAGGAAGAAAGAGGTCATTGTCTCCCTCTAGTCTTCCCTCATTAGGCTAATCAGCAAGTACAATGCCCCATTTGGCATGTACCTCGCTAAACACCTGCAACAACTGGAGAGGCCACAAAAGTACCTCACAAAGAGGATCCTGGGCCTTAAACACTTGTCCTATATGGACAGACTCAAAAAACTCCATCTATTCTCTGTCTCATATTGCCTACTTAGAGGTGATCTCTGCTTCACTTACAAAGCCATGTCTAACCCAGCTCTGTTAGAAATGTTACAGCTAAAGAAATCCCAATCCCTTCGCACTACACGTTCCAGAGACCTCAACCTCATTACCACAATCAACAGAACAAGCTGGAGGGACAGGTTCATAACCCAGAGATTGCCCATGCTATGGAATACACTTCCCATACATGTCAAGCGGAGCACTTCACTGGCCCTCTTCAAGAGAAAGAAATCTTGTTGAGTGGATGGGAAAAGAAAATTTACTCAGGGAATCACTCCAGTGGCTCTACTCAACAGAGGCACTGGGAACTAAGGTCGGGTGGCACAATGCCAGGGTAATCCTATGGGCTAGGCTTGTAAAGGCTCCAGGGCCATTAGCCTAGTACACACATATGAACCTATGAATATATATTTGTGAAAGCATTACAGACATTTCTTGTTTTAATTAATCATTATGGAAAACACATCCTTAACCAAAGTACAGTGTATACACTCAGGTATGTAGTCAAGAACTAACATTATGTACTCAGATAAGCAGTATATTGTACAACTCATATACTACATGGTATATGTCATGTGACCATTCAGTGCAGTACTAAATACTTAAAACCATAACTCACATCTAGTCCCACAGAGGTCTATTCACATTAGCACTAATATTTAGAACCAAGTCATTCTCTTGACAAACACTGTCTCTTTTTTAGCAGTATATTAAATTTTGGCCACATTACATCACACAGACTGACTTTTAGTTAGATTGATGTATTATATCAAGTCTCTGTGTAACAGAGTCGGCAAATGTCTTACAGTGCAGCACTGTAACACACATCTGCACTGTAGCACAGTAGTCAGTCCCACAGAGGTCTGTTCACTTCAGTGCTAATATTTAGAGCCAAACCTCACATCCAGTCCCACAGGGGTCTGTTCACATCATTATAAATATTTAAAACAAAACCCCACATCCAGTCCCACAAAGGTCTGTTCACATCAGCACTAATATTTAGAACCAAACCTCGCATCCAGTTCCACAGAGGTCTATTCACATCAATCCCAATATTTACAACCAAACCTCACATCTAGTCCTACAGAGGTCTGTTCATGTCAGTGCTAATATTTACAACCGAACCTCACATCCAGTCCCACAGACATCTGCTCACATCAGTGCTAATATTTAAAACAACACATCACATCCGGTCCCACAGAGATCTATTCACATCAGTGCTGATCTTTACAACCAAACTTCATATCCAGTCCCACAGAGATCTGTTCACAACAGTGTTAATATTTAGAACCAAACCTCACATGCAGTCCCACAGAAGTCTATTCACATCAGTGCTAATATTTAAAACCAAACCTCATGCCAGTCCCACAGGGGTCTATTCACATCTGTGCTAATATTTATAACCAAACTTCATAACCAGTCCCAGAGAGGTCTGTTCACAACAGTGCTAATATTTAGAACCAAATCTCACATCCAGTCCCACAGAAGTCTATTCACATCAGAGCTAAAATGCAGCACCAACAAGCCTCTGTGCCATCTAGCAGCCATTTCCACAGAAATGTATTCATACATCTGCCAGTATATAGCACTGGGAAGCCTCAATGCCATTCGGTAGCCAGTCACACATAAGTCCAATCATACCAGTACCAACATCCACTCTCTGTAGTCATGTAAGCTGTGCCAGTACAAATATCATTATACTCACTATACACATATAAATATAAATGTGTGTGTGCGCATGTATTTTTAACACCTTTATTGAATTAACGCTTAAGACATAGGCGAACATACATTTATATAAAAGAAAACAACCATGTTACCATGTTTACAGTTACAAACATTATTTATAACATATTCTTTTATACAATTATCATTAATCCAACAATACATAAATTGTTCAATTCCTGCCCTCCCTTAAAACTTGCTCCTCTTCTTCCTGAACATAATTTTGCACGTACTGTTCCCACAATTTCTATTTTTTTTTCTATGTATTTTGCTCCTACCCTTTTCTAAAGATCCCACTTGCAGTTCTTTTATCTCTGTTTCAGTAGTTAGTACTTCAAATACAGTTGGTTTAGACTTTGATTTCCATTTTCTAGCAATTGTTTTTTGGCAGCCACCAAAATTAAACTTAACATGGCCATACTCTGTCTAGGCAATTCAGATTCAGTGTACCAGCTCAAAAAATAATTTCCTTAGTTACACCCATTTTCTTACCCAATATTTCTGACAGATTACTCTGTATGTACTCTCACTATATATATTCATACTGCATTGGGATTGTTTAGAATAGCCAGGGTCATTATGAATTTAGTGCTGTGGGGAAAAAATAGCAAGCAAAATACAGTAGTATATTACAGATGTATGAATCAGTTCATTTTTAGAAAGCAACTATTACTGAAATGTCAAGAATACCTTAAATTGATTAGAGTTGTCCCAGTATGAAAACAAACCTTTGGAAAACAGACAGCAAAAGGCATTTACATGGGAAAATTCAGTCACTGGCTAGTCACTACATTATCTGGATGTCATCAAAGAAAAAATCTGTAGAGAGTATGAGAAAATAAAAGAAAAACAGAAAAAAAAAGCCTTAGTGGGGAAGTGCCTTGCACCTGTTCAGCAAAATAAATAAACAATAGTTTGGGTCTCTGCCTCAGTACATGAGATAGTTTCCATTAATTTATTGGAACAAATTAAATAAAATGTATTCAGTCATGTTTAAAATGAGTGAGATATTGAAGAAATACATACAGTCAGATGACAACAGGCTGGAAAGAATAGATGAAACTTAAAAATCTAGTCAGATGAGCTGATAAAGCTGCAGAAATAAGAGGCCAAAATGAATGTAAGATTAGCTGAATATGAGGTTTCTTAAGAATGAATGTTTAAAAAATAGTGAAACTAGAAGACAGAGCATGGAGAGAAAAACTTGAAATTTTCTGCTGTTGCCTGAACAGACAGCATTAATTTCATTAAAGTATAAATAAGCAACTGGACTGGTATTTCACAACATGATCTGTTAAATGAAAGGGCATCATGTGTTTATGCTCCAAATTTGGCCATGAGAAAGAAGCCAAGACCTATAGTATTAAAGATGTAGCCATATGAGCAGATGGAGCTGTTCCTGGCAAAACTGTGGCAGAAGGGTAAAATATTTTCAAGTGGGGACACCAGAGTTTCATAGAAAATGATTATTCACTGTACACCAGAGAGAATAGACAAGTTTATCCCCTCAGTCAAATGATGTAGAGAAGCAGGTGTGAGATTTAAATTGCTGTATCAAACCGTCTTTAAAGTTTTTTTTTTTGTTCAGAAGAAGCAAAGACATTTTTGGATTCAGAACAGGTGAAGGAGGAAATAAAAAAAACGTTTATCCATTTGTTATGCTTAGAAGTAGAAATGCACACTAAATTATATAAAACGATAATTTTCTAGCATTTGAGATGAGCATGCAGTTGCAGAACCATTAGCGGATCTTTTTTCTTAATCTACCATCAGTGTTCTGCACTTGTAGACAAATTGTCTGCAGGCACAATCAATTAATCAAGAAATGACTTAACTGTGAATTTTGAGGCATCTGTGTGGGGAAACACTAAAATTAGTACTTAAAGCAGAAGTAGCAAGTAGTTCACTGCAAAATCTATAAATTTAATGGTAGCCAGAGCAATCTTTAAAATTAAAATTTAGTTATGTACTTCCTCTACAACAACATCCTATCAAATTCTCAACATGGCTTCTGCCTTAAACATAGTACTAGTACTGCCCTTATCAGCTTCACCAATACTGTAAACCCACTCAAAAATCAAGGCCAACTTGTTTCCGCAATCTTTCTTGACATGTCCAAAGCATTTGATACAGTAAATCACAAAAAACTTCTCAACAAACTTGTATTATACAACTTTAGCAAGTCTTCCCTATATTGGTTTCACAGTTATCTTTTCAATAGACAGCAAGCTACAAAATGGGATTACAATCTCTCTCCCCTACTACCCATTTCAGTGGGTATCCCCAAGCCTCAATCTTTGGCCCTGTCATTTTCAACATATTTATCAATAAACTCAGTACTGCCACCCAACCAGCCTCTATCATTCAAAACGCTGACAATGCCTCCCTTATCTGCCTCTGTCATTCAATATGCTGATGATGCCTCCCTTATCTGCTCTGCTTCCTCACCCCTAGAACTACAAGAAAAAAACACAAAAATTTCTACAGGACATAGAAAACTGTCTGACCACCAACTCATACTCAACCATGATAAAACTAAGCTTATGGTTTTCTATAATGTTAAAGCCAAAAATAATGAACCACCTCTTACTATATACTCCTCAAATGGAACAAAAATTGAACCCATAAACCAAACTAAACTGCTAGGACTTACTGTGGACAACTGTCTAAAATTTGATAGATATACAGCACAAACTATCCAAAAAGTCCATATTAAACATGGTTCACGATATAGGTCCAAACCATTCCTAACAAACACCCAAATAGCTATAGCCAGATCACACCTACTATCTTCCCTCCTTTATTCTTCACAAATGTTCACCAACCTTTGCAAGTCTGACCTAAATAACCTAGAGTCCTGCTATAACAAAATTGCTAAATTTGCCGCATGCAAACCAACCCTATAAATCCCATCACTGCACTCATTCAGTCAACTAAACTGGACTGAACTACCCAACCTACTAACCCTCAACCAACTCTCCATTGCCCATAGCATCATATACAATCCCAACAACTGCCCTTCACTCAAAGACCTGGTCCAAGCCAATGCAAATCTCAGATCCCTAAGATCATCAGACAAGCTACTCCTAAAGGTAACCAAATCCCACAACTACTATGAGGGCTTCCTATACTCCAATAAAATATCCAAAACCTGGAACTCTATACCCCAACACATCTGCAAAACTCCAATAGTCACAAATTCAAGCTACTCTTTAAAGACTATTTCACGAATCACTGGCTATGCTCTTGCACAGCACCAGGTAAATCTCAGCCAGCCTATGTCTCTTTCTTTAATTATAGCGCAACCCTCACATTTCTCATCATCCCCTTTTCTCCTAAGTGAGTGCCTAGCTATTCTTTCTCTTCTTCCTATCCTATTACAAAAAACAAAACAAAAAAAATGTAAGTACAATGCTATACTGCATAGATATTATTATAGTGATACATGTTATTACAGTAGATAGTTGATTATCCGAAATGTCAGTTATCCAAACGCAGCCTTCCAAAGTTTTCGGGTAGGAAAAATCATAAAGTCTGAATATATAAACATTATCCCCCAGATTTACTAATCTTCCATATAAGACTAGATTAGTCTTGCACGGAAGCGCCAGGGTAAGAGTATGACGGCAGCGCTCCATGCATATTAATGAGGGCACGCTGCCTCAACTCCAAAGCTTACACGGATCATGGATGAGTTTAGGGGGCATGACGGACTGCTGAGCAGTCCAAATATCCATGCCCCTGCAATGAAGAAATGCTACAACTTCACATTTAAATGAGCGAGTCCGCTCACATGTGTACAGTGTAACACTACACTCCCCCATATGTTCAACAACTAACAGAATAAAAAATAAAAATAATCAATTTTTTTTTCTTCCGATATAGCTGCCGTAGTTGCGCAGGTATGCCCGGGCTTGCCCATTGCTTAGCTACAGTTACAGCAGCTTAGACACCAGAAGAGGATAATAAGAAAAATATATGCAAATTAAGCAACATAGCGATAGCGTAGTGGTTAGAGCTGTCACACAAAGAGGAGGCATTTCCGGTTTGAGTCCCACTACTGCACATTCCATTTTCTGTGTGAAATCTGTATACAAAAACATTTCCTGACATTTTTTATGTATAAGTTTTGTAAAAAGCATTGAAATATTAAATTTAGTAGTGCATGAATTATATATATGAAGGTGAAATTTTTATGCATTCTGAGGCATAAGTACCTTATTTTAAGCAATATAAAGTACTGCGAACCACAGTTTACCAGTATTGAGCATATTTAAATACATTTGCGCGTAGCTGCGCTATGCTAAGGAGGAGTAACACAGGTTCACCACACGTTACTGCTGATTACCTTTGCGCAACTCTGCACTAACCAGTGCAATGTCAGGCAAAGTCGGGCAAAGTCGGATAAACATGCTCACACCTGCTTTACTGTTCCTTAACCAGTCAGTTCTGCCCAGCAGAAAAATAAAAAGCAGTGACAGGACTCGAACTCAGGATACTGTGCACTATAGTCACATTACCTAACCACTAAGCCATGATAGCATTTGACAAACATGCACTTTCAACAGAGACATATCTATCAAAGGGATTTTAAACATTGCTAACATCAGCTAAGCAAGCGTGCCCACATTTGAGCTTATCCATAACTGGCCAATCACAAATAAGTGTGGGAAATGAGGCACATTTAATCTCCACAGGCAGGAATACTTGCTATAACTGGTTGTAGCTTCCTTCTGCAGTCAGCATGGCTGGTGTAGGTGAAGGCACTCAGTTTAGAGTGCAACGCTGGGGCATCCAGGAGTCCAAAATTATGGTTTGGCTCCTCGTCCACAAACATGAGGAAAGACTCCTGCAGGGACAATACCAGGGTACCCAATATAAAACGGAGGCCTGGAACAGTCTTGCCCATAATCTCACCAATGCCACTAGTGTTCCTCGGACTGGTGAGCAGGTCAGGCACCATTATTCTGACCTGAAGCAGCGTAGGGGTGATGAACTTGACCAGTGGATCCAGGAATCCCGTACAATGCCTAATGCCCCAGTACTAAGTAGCCATTGTATTAAGTAGTTAAGAATTGCCATGCTTGTCTATACTATGGATACGTATGTCTCAATATCACTGCATTTACTTCACAGCTGCAGGTGACCGGGCTATGAACCTGCAAGCCCATGAAGATAGGCTGCAAAGGCTGCATCATGAGGCAGGTTAGTAATTATTCTGCATGTACTGCTATATCAAATAAAAGAGAGAGCCTTCAAAAAGTCTTTTAACCCAATAAATAAAGGTGTAATAATCTTTTAATAAATGTATGATTCATGGAGTGCGTCTGTGTTATTTTCTTTGATATGTAGTTGTACTGTTGCATTCTACAAATAGTAGTGTTGTACTAAGCATATTTACAGCCCTCAACTGTTGGTTCATGCCCAGCATGTGCAGGTTAATCTGGCACATCTGTAGCTTGGTACTGTGTTCCCCAGAAATGTCAGTGTGCTGCCAGAAATGTAGGGAGCTGTCAACATATAACTGATACTTTCACCTGAACATATGTAGATAATTATATGTAGAGCTGTCAGTGTACCATCTTAGTAGTAGTGTGTGTGAGCAATTCTCAGAACATATTGCAGTAACATCTGCATCTTGGACAGTTTGTATGTAAGATACAGCTCATGTATATAATGATCTAGCAAAATCCAATTGCACAATATAAGGCACTGGGTAGTGTAATAATACATGTAAGGGACATATAACTGCAGTTAATAGGAATGTAGTGAAAACTAGAAGGATATATAAGTTGTTAATTGAGCTATCTTTTTCCACCCTACTGTATGTGCCTAAAAAAATGCAATTCCACACCACAACTGGTATGTCTAATCTCAAAACATTTGTTGGGACATATATCCTATTGGTTTATAAATATTTGCATTATTTCTATGCATGTGCCCTGTTAAAATATCATAATAACTGTCGCCATCAATTAAACCTGCATGCTGTTGTAATGTCCACTATTGTTCTCTATATGCATGTGTTATGCTTGCTTTTCAACTGTTGAAAATCTGGTGTGTTGGGTTAATGGTAATACTTCTGCAAGCTGTTATAACTAATTGGGAATGCTGTTGACTGTTACTAACCCATATCTTTATTAAACTCTCCAAAACATAGTTCGTATGGGAAGGCTGGTCCCAGCGGTCCCACCTATCCCACCTCAGCTGGCCATGGCACCTGGCACCAGCAGATCCAGTGCCCAGCCTGGGACCTCCTCCTCCATTGGCCCTGTGCCACCTTTGGGTGGAAGTGCTGCAGGAAATGGGGCTCGGCCCCCCCGTGCAAGCGTGGACGGAGAGGCACCTATCACCCTTCATAGGGTCCAGGCTGTGGTGTATAGAGAGATTGAACGTTCTGTTACAGAACCTCTACACCAGCTTGACGCCTGAGGGGCACAACTCACAGGTCAGCCTGCCCCTCCTACATAGCCCCCAGCACAGCCACCTTCTGGGCCGTGAAGGTGCTGTGGTGACTGCCCATGGGTGGGGACCTCAGTCCCACTGTTTCCATCTGGGGGCTCATGGGCTTGCGATTTCCAAACATCCCCCCGTCAAAGGTGTTCACCCACCACATGTCATATACCACCCCTGTATGTGTCTTGTCTTGTCTGTTTACCTCCCCAACCTACCTCCCCAAATATACCTACTTCCCCTACCCCACATTCCACTCTCACCTGAAAAAAAGGGGCAATCTGTTCCCAAAAAAAAAATTACGCCCCATACATAGCTGCCCATTTTGCACACATGTCCACTGGACACATGAAATGTTATTTAATTGGCATTACAACATACTTTGTTGTCCTCACCCCTCTCTCAGGGGTTGAAGGGTTCATATCTACCTCCAAATTTATTGCATATGCACAGCTGTTGCTGTTGAAGAAATGGGCAGCTATGGACCTTCCCTATACCCATCCTGCACATCCCGAGCTATTTTCCATATTGTCTTTCCCTCTTTGTGCCCCTTTTTCACCACTTTCTTATCTCCCCATTTTTCTTTTCTTTCAAAGAAATTAGCGCGGGGGTGAAAGGGAGTAAGCACTATCAAGCAGTAGTGAGCGGGTTTGCTCAGGTTTGCGCTTGGCCAAGCAATGCGAGGCATTACGCAAACCCGCACAAACCCACATACAACTGCTGAAAAGTGCCTTAGTCACTCTGTATGTGACGGCCCTTGTTCTGCTCAGGAACAAAATAAAACACCTCTGTAAGTCTCGAACCCCGGACCTCGCACACACTACACAACATGAAGTACCGTTAAGCCATGGTAGATATACATTAAGTTGGTGCTTAAATAATTATATCATGCATCAGAATGAGTGAATGTAAAGGAAAATTAGGAATACCATACCACACAACTTGTTCTGTGGTTGTTGACTGTGATAAGAGAAGCAGCCATTCTAGCAGGAAATAATGTTACACCATCACCTTACAACCCCACACAGTATCACAGCAGGACAAACACTGGTATATCTGTCTAGGGCAGAGCATACCTCTCAACTGTCCCTAATTTTCAGGGACGTCCCTGATTTTGACTCAAATTTTTGCTCTGTCCCTCTGAATCCCTCCTAAAACTACTGACTTTGGGCAGAAAGGTGGTGAATTACAGTTAATGAATAATGACAATAATTAAGAGTCGTACATGTCTTTTACTTCAGAAAAGGTGTATCAATTCATATGCTCTGATTCTCTCAATGTTTCAACTTAATAGCACTAATATTTTAAAAGTGTCGCTGATTGTCCCTGATTTTTTCTTGACTTTTCCCTGATTCTGTTCAAATTTGTCCCTGATTGGTTGAGAGGTCTGGCAGAGGCAGAAACACAGAGGCATACTAGCTTTTCTGTTGTTACTCACTGTGCAAATAGCTTTGGAAGGAGTTTTGGAAACATACCCTTATGTAGGAATAAAACACTGAAATACAAATGGATGTAGCCATGTACTGGTAGCAACCAACTGTAAGAATGCCATTGCTCTATTGGTGAAAAACCTGTGTGGCGCACAGACAAAAAATAACAGGCTATTCTCTGGCTATCACGTGGATAGGTCCACAGTTGGGAGTTACACAGACAGACTACATTCCTTGATAAAGTAACATGTACACAGCAACCCTGTAAGTCCAGCAAGATAAAATGCACACAATACTACTTACTCTCTCTGTACTTCTGCAACCCTACCCAAATGTAAAATTTACCTGTATGTGCAGGGTCTACCAAGGATGTAGGTAAGCATACTCACAGTACTGAAATGTGTCCAGTTTTTCTGAGCAGCTTGTGCTAATGTCAACACTAAAAAAGCACAAAATGTTTAGAACTGTGTAAATGAATATTCACAGTATAGCAGTTCAACAATAAAGACACTGGGAACCTTCACACAGTTGAGCACACCCAGTATGGCTTTGTCAAAGGCAGATAATGCCTCCTGAACTGGGTGGATTTCTTTGAGACAGTTACCCAGGCTACAGATGACTGAAAGGATCTCCACACGGCCTACCTATATCTCGCTAAGGCCTTTGACATCATTTCCCAGTCAGGTATCATAGATGAACTCACCAACCTGGGCATAAATCCATACATCACAAGATGGATTGCAAACTGGCTCACAGCTAGATCCCACAAATTAAGAGTTGCTGGCTACATGTCAGACTCTAAACCAGTAACAACTGGTGTCCCCCAGGGTTCAGTCCTGGGGCCTCTCCTGTTTGGTATATACTTCTCAGAAGTACATGCCAACACAGGAGGGTTGTGGTTGGCTAAGTTTGCTGGGAACTGTAAAGTGTGTGCCATAATAGATTCCCCGGATGACACAAATATTCTCCAGAAGGGACTCTATGAGACAGATGTGTGGTGGCAGAATCATGGCTTCAAGCTCAATGTGGAAGAATGCATTGTAATCCCCTTTGGGGAAAACAAAATACCCACAAACTACCATATAGGTGTTAGCCCCTGAACACTGATGAGGTAATAAGGGATATGGGAACACAAGTAGATAGTCATCTTTCCTTTGACAACCATGTTGCCAAAGTGGTTAGGAAATCCTATGTGGCCCACCTAATCAACAAAGGGTTTGCATCAAGATCACAAGAGGTAGTGGTGGCCCTCTACTCTTAAGTCATCAGACCCATCATTGAGTACAATGCACCATTTTGGATGTACTCGAATAGGCATATCCAGCAGCTGGAGAGACCACAGAGGTACCTCACCAAGAGGATTACTGGCCTCAAACAGTTGTGTTATGCAACACAACTGGAAAAACAAAATCTGTTCTCTGTTGCGTACCACCTACTCAGAGGCAAACTCTGCCTAACATACAGAGCCATGTCCAACACATAACTGTTGAACATGCTCCATCTAAGGAAAACAAAATTGAGTAGCACTACACACTCCAGGGATATGAACCTTGTCACAACAATGAATACAACATGCTGGTGGGATAGAGTACCATCCCAGAGACTTGCCTTACTGTGTACATCAGACAGAGCCCCTCGCTGACACTATTCAATAGGGACCTTGATGAGTGGATGGGAAACAGACAATTCACGCCAGGGATCACATCAGCAGCCCCACTAGAAAGGGGCTTAGGGTATTGACTATTAGAACTAGGGCTTAGGAGACTAACCAGTGGGGTGGTGAAAGCTGTACAACTTGCCTAGGCTAATATATACCTTCGTAAAGATAGTCTACTACATACCTATGAACCTATGTGACAGGTACATGTCTACAGATAGTAGATGTGTACTTCATTGTACAGTCATGTTGTACAGCAGGCACATGCACCACATACACTGTAATGCTTACAGATACTAGTGGCTATTGTATACAGTGGGTGAGATGTGCACCTCATGTCTTTTGTGCCATTGGGATGTGTGGTGGGTGGGACAGTCCTGGATGGCTCCTTGTCATGGTCACCCTCTTACACACATCTCTGCCCATCCATCTTTGGCTTATTATACTGCGTTCCCCCTACATATATAGGTACATAGGTAGGTTATAGGCTATCTGCCTGAAGGCATATGTTAGTATGGCCAGAATGTGCAGCTATCACCACACCTGGGGTTAGTTCTCTATGCCTCTGTGCAGTAGAGCTGATGAAGTGATCCATGGTGTGACCGTTCAGCTTCACATACACTCATCAAGGCTCCTCTGGAAGAGTGTCAGTGAGGGACTCAGCTTAATGTAGGTTGGGAGCCTGTTCCAAAGCAAGGGAAGTCTGTGAGTTAGTAATGTATCACTCCAACATGTTCTATTTATTGTTGTGATGATTATATCCCTAGAGCATGTGGCACAGTGAGCTTGAGTTTACTTCAGATAGAGCATGTACATCAGTTCTGCATTGGACATAGACCTGTATGTTGGGCAGAGATCGCCTGAGTAGACGGTATGCAACAGAATACAGATTGAGTTACTTCAGTCTTGTTGCATGGGGCAACTGTTTGAGGCCAGTAATCCTCATGTTGAGGTACTTCAGTGGTCTTTCCAGCTGCTGAAGGTGCCTAGTCAGATTCATCACAAGTGTGTTGTGGCGCTCCCTGATGGGTCTGATGACTGATGAGTAGAGGGAACCTCCTTTGACCTACATGCAAAGACTTTGGCAATTTGTGGGGACACATAGCATGATTTTCTAACCACTTTGTGAATGTGTTTCTGAAAGCAGAGATGACTATCCACATGTGTCCATAGATCCCTTATTACTACCTCCATATTTAGGGTGTTGGCACCTATGTGGTATTTGTATGACTGTAGCTCGAGGCCATAATTTTGACACCACATCTGTCTGACTGAGACCCTTTTTAAGGATGTCTGTTGTCCCAAACATCATTTATGACAACCTTTCTGCAGTCATCCTCAAACTTTGCTAACCATAGCCCTCATGTGTTTGACTGTACTTCTGAAAAGTATACACCAGACAGGAGGGGTCCCAGGACTGAGCCATGGGGGACAGCAGTTGTTACCAGCTTACAGTCCAACAGGGAGACCACAATTCTTACCTTGTGGGATTTATATGTGCCCCAGTTGGCAATCCATCTGATGACATATGTGTTTATGCACAGGTTGTTGATTTTGTGGATATGACGTGTGTGGGATGTTGGAAAAGGGCTTTTCAAGGTCTATGTAGGCCGTGTGGAGCTTATTTAATTTATGTATGTCCTGGGTAACTGCCTTGAAAACTGTCTAGCAGGTTTAGGGAACATGATTTGCCCCTGACCAAACCAAAATGGGTAGGGTTCGGTGTTTGTAGGTTCCCAATAGCTCTGTTTACGAGTTCCATAATGATGGAATCCATGGCCTTGCAGATCAGGCTTATTAGGCTTATAAGACAATAGTTCCCATAATCTGTTGTGCACCAACACTTGTGGAGTGTGCCAAACGTTGCTGTAACCCATTCAACAGTTTCATATCCTGTACAGAGGGTGAGTCTCAACAGACTGTTCAGGTGCAGGGTCTGTTTGTTTTGGAGTTCACATATGACACAGCCAGGGACACCATGTCATCCCATAGACGCCGTGTTTTTAGGTTTTGATAGAGCTGTTTAACCATTGTATATGCGATTTCTGGGTTTTCACAATCTCCAGGTATGCAAATGGGCCCTTTTGTCAGTGAGATGGGGGTAAATATGTTATGAACCTGTCTGACAAGATGTTGGCAATGTCAGTCATGTACATGTATTCATTTACACTTTGCACTAACTCAGAACATATATGAGTTTACATTGATATTTATGACATAGCTAAAGAAAGCTTCATGGTTCTCTATGGAATCTTTGGCAATATGTTTAGCAGAGCTTGGCTTGGATAATGTTAGTTGTGCTCATTGTTTCTTGATGATACTGATTGGAGATTTATTGATCTTTGGATTTTAACTTTCTTTGAACAACTTAAGTACTTGTATTACATAATAAACTCCGAACCAAATCCAGTGAGCGAGATACCAGGACACAGTTCTGTGAATTACTTAGTTTATTCAATCCAAAAAGTGAATAAAAACCACCATTAACGCCTTTTTCCAAAATGTCAAAAAACAAACAGTGTTTTCGTCAGGTTAAGCGACTTCATCAGATGACCAGTACATTTTCAACTCTCCTTTTTATAATAAAATCTCATTACTCAATTGATCAATTAATCAATTAAAAACAAGTTCTTTCCTTGACTTTTCAATAAAATTTGTTACAGGAAATTTAAATATATATATATATATATATATATATGTAACATTAAAACATTAAAAAGTACGTATGTATTAAAATTCATGAACCAAAATCAAAAATTCATATAATAATTATTTCTTACATCTTACTAGCTACCAGAAATTAAATGTTAAAAATCCTTTCATAAAAATCCTTTCATAAATAAGTTATTAAATAATTGATTTAACATTTTTACTGTAGAAACTCTATTTAAAATGTTATTAATCATGTTGAAAAATCACATATCTATAAAGCATGGACACAACTCAATGTTAAAAGGAACTAATACATAAAATGTATATACCAAACAAAACTAAGACTCTTTGTACCAAAGGCAAGCGTCCAGTCTGGTGGACCCCAGCCATAAACAAGCTCTACAACAAAAGGAGGAAGCTACTACAAGATAGAGCAAAATCCTTGAAAGGTAAGACACCTTTGATCATTATAAGTAAAAAACTAAGATCTCTCATAAAATCATCCAAGGCTAATTTTGAGAGAAAAATCGCCAAGGACACAAAAGACAATCATAAGGCCTTCTTTAGCTATGTTAGAAACCTAGGAGGAAACTCCCAGATATGCTCAGAATTAGTCCAAAATGATGTGAAGATTACTGAACCTACACACATTGCCAACATACTGGCTGACAGGTTCAGTGCAAACTTCTCCCCCCCCCCAAAAGGAGAGATATCTGTACCAGAGGATTGTAGCCCCCCACACATCTCAAACGCCCAGGTGAGAACTGCTCTCTCCAAGGCAAAAAACACAGCATCCATGGGACCGGATGGTGTCCCCGGCTGTGTGCTCCACGAACTCAATGAGGAATTAAACCCGCAGTTAGGACAGCTGTTTAATCTTAGCATCACCTCAGGATACGCACTCCAAGGAGTGGCGACGCGACTGTAGTCCCACTTCACAAGGGCGGTGCCTCCACCGACCCTGGAAATTACCGTCCCATTAGCTTGACAAGCCTTATCTGCAAAGCCATGGAGAGGATCATAATGGAACTCATAAATAAAGACATAGGGAACTTGCAGACTTTGGATCCAACCCAGTTTGGCTTTGTCAAAGGCAGATCATGCCTTTTAAACTTGGTTGACTTTTTGAAACAGTCACCAAGGCCATTGATGAGGAAAGGCAGTCCATACAGCCTACCTCGACCTGGCAAAGGCCTTCAACACAATACCCCACTCAGGTATCATCGACAAACTCATCAGCTTGAATGTAAACCCATACATCACAAGATGGGTTGCAAACTGGCTAAGTGACAGAACCCACAGGGTCAGAGTTGCTGGAGCCATGTCAGACTCAAAGCCTGTCACAAGTGGTGTCCCACAGGGCTCAGTCCTGGGTCCACTCTTGTTCGGCATCTACTTTTCTGAAGTACAAGCAAGCGCAGGAGGGTTATGGCTGACAAAGTTTGCAGATGACTGCAAACTGGCCATAGTCGAAAACACTTCTGACACAGATATCCTTCAGAAGGGCCTCACAGAAATGGATAACTGGTGCCAGAGCCATGGCCTAAAGTTAAACACCAAGAAATGCATAGTCATACCCTTCGGGAAAAACAAGGTTACCCCTAGCTACCATATAGGTGGCAATCCACTGAGCACAGAAGAAGTCATCAGGGACCTGGGGACCCAGGTTGACACTAGCCTTCGCTTGACACTCATGTTGCTAAAGTAGTCAGGAAAACCTTCTACATTGCCCACCTGATCATGAAGGGATTCACATCTAGATCAAGGGAGGTCATCGTCCCCTGTACTCATCACTCATTAGACCTATGATTGAGTACAATGCCCCATTCGGAATGTATCTGACCCGACACCTGCAGCAGCTGGAAAGGCCCCAAAAGTTCCTCACCAAAAGGATAAAGGGTCTCAAAAATATGTCTTATGCTGCCCGACTGAAAGAACTCCAGCTCTATTCAGTCTCATACCGCTTGCTCAGAGGTGACCTGTGCCTGACATATAAGGCCATGTCAAACCCAGATTTGATGAATATGCTTCACCTCAAAAAATCTAGATCCCTCAGAACCACAAGGGCGGGAGACTTAAACCTTGACACGGTTATTAATAGGACGTGCTGGAGGGACAGATTCATCACCCAGAGACTCCCCATGCTGTGGAACAAAATCCCGGTACATGTGAGGCAGAGCACCTCGCTGGCCTTGTTCAAGAGGAATCTTGACCAATGGATGGGAGATCGCAGATATACCCCAGGGATTACTTCAGTGTCACTGCTTGACAGAGGCACAGCAAAATAATAGGCATAATTTTATTCAAACTAAAGGGGTGGCGAAAGCCACATATCTATGGGTTAGGCTTATAAATGCCCTTGGGCAGATAGCCTAGTATGAACCTATGAACCTATGAACATATAAAAAAACGTATATGATGCATATATATGGTGACATCTGGTGGTGGAACACCTTAATTGCATCTTTTTCCTATAATTTAGCTGCTCTTAACCTAAGCTACTACAGGTATAATATATTTAGCCGTTTGTGAAGTTTGTAACTCCTTCTACATAGGTAAGACGGAGAGAGCTCTCCAAAGAAGGATTTACGAACATGTGTATGATATTTTGACAGGCAAAGAGAGCAATGCACTTTACAAACACAGTAAATTATGTAGGGAATATAAATATAAATTTTTAATAATTGAACAAGTTAAAAAAGACATCAGGGGTGGACCTTGGGAAGATAGAGTGGAATATAGAGAGTTGTGGTGGCAACTGACTTTGAATTCGGATAAATATCCAGGATTAAATGATAAAATATCTATGCTGCCACTGCTTAGGTTAAGAGCAGCTAAATTATAGGAAAAAGATGCAATTAAGGTGTTCCACCAACAGATGTCACCATATATATGCATCATATATGTTTTTTTATATGTATATACATTTTATGCATTAGTTCCTTTTAACATTGAGTTGTGTCCATGCTTTATAGATATGTGATTTTTCAACATGATTAATAACATTTTAAATAGAGTTTCTACAGTAAAAATGTTAAATCAATTATTTAATAACTTATTTATGAAAGGATTTTTAACATTTAATTTCTGGTAGCTAGTAAGATGTAAGAAATAATTATTATATGAATTTTTGATTTTGGTTCATGAATTTTAATACATACGTACTTTTTAATGTTACACATATATATATATATATATATATATATATATATATATATATATATATATATATTTAAATTTCCTGTAACAAATTTTATTGAAAAGTCAAGGAAAAAACTTGTTTTTAATTGATTAATTGATCAATTGAGTAATGAGATTTTATTATAAAAAGGAGAGTTGAAAATGTACTGGTCATCTGATGAAGTCGCTTAACCTGACGAAAACGCTGTTTGTTTTTTGACATTTTGGAAAAAGGTGTTAATGGTGGTTTTTATTCACTTTTTGGATTGAATAAACTAAGTAATTCACGGAGCTGTGCCCTGGTATCTCGCTCACTGGATTTGGTTCGGAGTTTATTGTGGTTTTTGGTGGCTCGTGGTGTTACTTGTATTACATAGTTTGATTATGACAGGGGTCCAATATATTATATGGGTCTGTTTTCATATCACTGTGTGCGCAAGGCAGGATTGGTGAATAGTGACATGTGTCTGGAGTAAGAACTGCAACTGCCAGATATGTGTGGCCCACTGCTGTACTCAGACATGGCCTAAGTGTGTGATCATGCTCAGTATGACCTTTCAATATGGTGTTGACTGAAATTTGCTATATTTGTTTAAGTGTGTGAGCATGCCCACTATGGGCATATATACTATATGTATGTGAAAAATCAAGTTGTTTTTTACTTCAGGGCTCACCTTTGTGTTGTACATCGACAGGAAGCAAGCTGTGCCTGCAGGGCTTCCATGAGTCAATTTTCATAGACTTATCAACATTTCTACATACAGGGGGACAGCTATTATTTGTACATTTCTACCCATTGTTACTGTGGATGTACATAGGATGAGGGGTACACCTGACACTTATACACATTTGCTAGGCCTGCACTGCTATGTCAGGTACTCCATTTCAGTCTGTTCCCTTGCCTATTGTACTGGCTTGAGGCATACCACTGTAGTACAGACCTTAGCTTCCAATTACATGCATATTAGTTTGTGATGTCATAGCCTACCCAACCCACATCACACTGCCTGGCCTGCTGTTATCTATCTGCATTGACCTGGGAGGAGTTTACCCATATGCCTCTTCAGAGGGCATGATACAGCATTTGTTTGTGTTTGTCTACAACTGTCCTGCTGGCTGTGACTGTTAGGTATGTGACCCCCCCCCTCAACTGGTAAGTGTGAGTGACTTAAGTTGTGTCTGTGCCAGTATTGAGGGTGGTGCTGCAAGTATGTCAGATGCACATAGTACACTCCCTATACATGTTTGAAAACAGGTAGTGTCAAGTTAGGCATCCCTTTTACTGTATGTGCGAGTCAGAGAGAGGTGTAATTTCCAGGGATCCTACTGAGTCAATGTATGTGCTATGCGTTGCCTCTTTGCCAAGGCCAGGGCATACTGGGCACGCCTCCTTCTGCCTACTGGGGCAGGCACAGGTTTTCCTCCTCTGAGGCACGTTGTGCCTGTGCAGGCCTTGGCAATGGTGGGGGGCTGTTTGGCCCTGTCCCATGCTGTTCCTGCTGCAGCTGTTTCCACAGGATCATATTGTATAGCATGGCACATACCATAACAATTTGGGTACATATAGTTGGTGAGTACTGCAAGGCTCCACCAGATGTGTCCAAGCACCGGAACCATGACTTGAGCATCCCAAACACATGCTCAAGTATGATTCTTGTTTGTGCGTGTGCCTCATTATGGAGTTCTTGTTCAGGTGTGTGGGCATTTCTGATGGGTTTCATCAGCCATGGCTCCAGTGCGTATCCAGCATCTCCTACTAGGTGACTGTAGGGAATGTCCGCATTGGCAAATAACTGGTACAGCTGGGTCAGATGCCAAATGTGGGAATCGTGATAGCTTCCAAGGCATCCAGCACACACATTTATTATTATGCCCTGGGCATCACACACAAACTGGCAGTTGATGGAGGGGAAGCCCTTGCTGTTGATGTAAACCCTACTCCGCTCATCGGGTGATGCTTTGATGCATATGTGCGTGCAATCTATTGCACCCACTACCTCAGGGTATTCTGCTATTTGGTGGAAAAGACGCATATTGCTGGCCAATGCCTCACAGGAATTGTGGAAATATATGTGGTTACCGACATGTGCTGACATGCATCCAGGAACTGGTGGAGTACCCTGGATGCTGATGCCTGTGAAATCCCCATCATATCACCAGTTGGTCTTTGGAAGGTACCTGTAGCTAGTATTCTTAGGCCAACACATACCTTGGTATCCACTGGGATGGGTTCCCCTCTGTTGGTTCTGTGTGTGAGGCGTGGCCAGCACAGCTCAACAATTTGCTGTAGGAGGTCCGTGTCCACCCTATAGCGCTCCACTATCTCCTGCTCATGTAGCCCCTGGTAGGTTTCCCTGGGTCTGTACACTCTTCATCTCCTCACTGTGGGTTGCTCAGCAGCATTCACAACATCATCACCCTCAGCACCTTGCACATGTTGGATTATGATAGCAACAGCAGCCCCTAACATTTTGTCTGACTTAAGCTTTTTAAGCTTTCCCTCTTTGTACACTGCAGTGTTGCAGAGTTCTTGAGAACAAACAGGGGGGAATGGTGTTTGCAGAGTTTAAAGTGCTGGGCTGGGCTAGCCTGCTGCCTGTGTAATTGGCTGATTCTAATATATTTCATCTGGCAGCTCTGCTAGTTCTCCTTGGTTAAATTCCTACTACTTCTTTTCCTTCCTTTTGCCTTTCTGTTTCCGCCCAGGCAGCGCCGCGCAAACTGTGTGCATGCTTGCAAGGAGTTTCCTGTCTTTTAACAGTGTGCACCTTGGGTTTGAGGTTTTCAAATAGGACAACTGTAGACATGTCTCTTTGCAATCCTAAGCAACTCAGGGCAAACATGAGCCACTGTGCTCCAATTAGCTTACAACCTGTCTGACACACCCCCTCATGATGTCACCTATATTCTAGTCTTCTACTTACCTACTGCTAATCTTATACTCTTGGGACATGCCTCACATGCTGGAGAATATTGGGATTCACTATCCTTATCCTCATTTGCATAGGATTACCTAGTAATGCATGGTTACATCTCTCACACTGAGCTTCCCCCCTTAGCAACCACTAGTCAGTAGTCATGTTGTCTTCAGCCTGCCATTCACCTGCATGGCAGAATAAGCTTTTTAGTGAAAATGCCTATTTTTGGCTTTTTTTAAATGATTTTCTTGTTTTTTAAAGCGCCGCACATTTGCGCGGTGCTGCGCTATGCTTAAACATCGGAGATCGGGGGGAAAAAGTTAAAATGTTTATGTTTTTAAACATTTTGCAATGTCAGTGGTCTTATATTTGGCCATTGGCATGCTTCCTCAACTGTATGCATCCTTTATTTGGAGCTGTCATAGCTCTGTTTAGCTATTTGCAGAAATGTACTCCGTTACCAACGGAGTACATTTCTGCAGGTAACACTAATCTTCCATGGACAGTTTGTGTTTGCTGGATCGCAAATTTACCTCATTTGCATGGCTTTCACCAGCAAATGAGGTAATTTGCATACCATGACGCTGTCTGTACAAGACTAGCTTTAGCAGCTCTCGTGCATGCCCCTGCCGGCTGTTCCTAGATCGCACAGCAGACATATTGCCGGCGTGAGCTCCTACATTCATCTTGCACTCCGTGCAAGCTTTTGTGAATCTGGGGGTATATGTATTCGCTTGTTCATGTTTTTTGAGCTTGTACTACAATAATATATTGTACCGTTTTCTACTTACAGTAAATGTTTTATTTTTCTTGTTTAATGTTCATCAAAAACATTTTTAGAAGTTTTTTTTTATCCAGTTCAATTATATGTTTGATTATCTGAACTGCCCTAGGTCCCAATTAGTTTTGATAATCAGCTCTCTACCGTATTATATTGGTACATGTCATTGTAAATCATTGTTGTCTCACTCATGTATTTAACTTTTCCACTGTCCTGAATCGTAGCAGTGTAAAATACTTCTATATGGGCTATCTATTGTACTGTCTTGTTTATCATCTCTACTGTCAGTTATTGTCAATAATTGTGGAGCTTTTCTCCCCAGGTCTCCACTGAAAATGGGCTCCTGGACCAATCGGACATTACCCGGTAAACAAGTGTAAGTAAATAAATAAAGGTACGTGTTTTTTTTATGTGGGTGGGAAGCTGAGATGGGATAAGAATTCATGCTGTAGGTGCAGGATAGAATGTAGGCTCTGACATGCATTTTCAGAATGATTAAACCTAACTCTAGAATGGGTAAAACGTGGGTGTAGCTGGCTGTTTCAGATATCTGCCCATATACAGAAAGGTACTTTTCATTTTTGGAAAGTGTATACAGCTGCGTTCATTTGCTGTGAGTTAAAAGGGGTTGTGGTCAAAAAAATAAAAAAATGAACATATTTTTTGAATATTTGTTTCTTGAGTACTTTTATTGAAACAAAAAGTCTGGGAAAAAATATGATGAGTTTAAACGGAGCTGAGAAGTTGCAGTTGCATATAAGATCACCCTGTTAAATATTAACGTGTGTATGTAAGTTGCAAGTTGGAAACATTTAATGCAATGTGAAAGGCACTGTGGGTATGGTAAAGAAGCAAAGAAAATGTAATTATACCATGAAGTGTAGGGAACAAATAGCAATGCTACAGGATGCACACTAATAAATAAGCATGTTAATTTGGCAAATAAAGAATTTCAGAATGGTTATTCAGCAGTGTATCAAGGACAAATGAAAAAGGGAGTAAAAATAATAATAATATGGATTGTAATAGGGGCTCCTATAATAATAGAGGTGGAGGAGAAGAAAGAAAGCAATGAAGAATTTGTAATAAGAGTTTATTGTCATGAAAGGAGAACTACATTAGCATGTATTTATATTCTACCTAAAACTACATTTAAGGAGCTTAGGAGAATTATGGGAGAAGCCTTTAGCTTCCAGAAATGAATGTTATTTTTGGGTGAGGACTGGAGTCTGATATGCAATAGTGAAGATGTATTCAGGAGACCAAGAAGGGAAAATATAAAAAAGAGATTAGATTTCTAAAGAAATAAACGAGAATATTTGGAATGGATGATGTGAAATTATTAGAAGGAACTTAGACAAAATTTATCACAGGATCGTAAGAGGTTACTAGGATATTGGCCCGAAGGCCACTACAAGCCTAGCCATGTTATACCCTTGTTCCCTTAAGGACTAAGATGTATAGTCTATGTTTGCACACAAATCTAAGATCAGCACTGTCTGCCCCTGTCCAAGGGGAACATAGGTGAAACCCCTGGTGTAAATGTACAGTTTTCCATCCAGTTCTCCAGATTATACTTAAACAGAGCCATTCATCAAGACAGGGTATGAGACTGCTCTGTAGGCTAGGAACAAGGTGCCTCTAAGCAGTCTATACGATACAGAGTAAAGTGATAGGGTCTTCAGTCTGTCCATGTAGATCATGTATTGTAGGCCTTGAATTTTCTTGGTGAGAAAGCTCTGAAGTCACTCCATTTGCTGCAGATGTCTAGTGAGGTAGGTGAGGTACATACAGAAGAGAGCATTGTACTCTATCATTGTTCTGATGATAGCCAAGTACAGGAGAGTAATAACCTCCTTAGCTTTGGATGCTATACCCTTGCTTATGAGGTGTGTAACGTAGAAGGCCCTCCCTACTACTGTGGAAAAATTATGATCATAATTAAGGCTGCTATCAACTTGTGTTCCTAAATCTCTCACCACTTAGGGGAATATTATTAATATTGTAATTAGCAGGGGTTTCTCCTTTGCTGAAGGGGATGATAATGTATTTTTGCGTTTAGTTCAAGTCAGTGGCTTCGACACCAATCATTTGTCTGTGTAAGCCCATTTTGTAGTATGCTGACATCTTTATGGGAATTTGATGAATACACACAGTCTGCAGTCATCAGCAAACTTGGTAAGCCACAGGCCATCTATTTTCACCTGGACTTCTGAAAAATAGATACCAAACAGTAGGGGGCCTAGCACAGATCCCTGGGGAACACCACTGGTAACAGGTCTGCTAGTAGAGTTGGCATCCCCAGTTTTTACTGTATGTGTTCTGTTTGTGAGCCAGTTGGCAACCCATCTAGTGATGCAAGAGTTAATCCCCAGCTGGGTGGGTTTCTCAATTATGCCTGAGTGCGGGATTGTGTCAAAGGCTTTGGCTAGGTTCAGACAGGCAGCGTGAACTGTTTTGCCTTTATCCAGGGCCTTGGTGACATTCTTGAAGAAGTCCACCAGGTTTAGCAGGCAAGATCTGCACTTATGCCACACTGAGTTGGGTCAAGAGTTTGAAGGTCACCTGTATCCTTATTAATAAGACTAATGATGATGCTCTCCATGGTCTTGCATATAAGGCTAGTTAGGCTTATGGATCTATAGTTCCTAGGGTCAGTTTAGGGACCCCCTTTGTGCGAGGGGATTACAGTTGCTGCTTTCCACTCAGCGGGGCCAAAGCCAGTGCTTAGACTGAAACTGAAGAGCGTGTTCAGCGGTTTCGCTATCTTCTGTTTTAGACCATTTAATAGGCAGCCTGGGATGTTTTCCGGTCCCATAGAGGCTGTGTTTTGGCCTTGGAGAGTGTGGCTATGACCTGCTCAGTGGAGATAACAGACAAAGGACTGGTGACAACTACGTTATGGGGTATGATTGGTGGAGACAGGGGGTGAAGTTTTCACCAAACTTGTTCACTGGTAGGTTGGTGATGTCCTCAGGTTCAGCATAAGTGGTGCCATCCACAGCTAGTTCGGCACAAAGCTGGGCCTTCCCTTTTTAGATTTTGGATGTAACTAAAGGATGCTTTGTGATTTACCTTAGCTAGGGATTCTAATTTAGTTTCATAATTAGCTTTACAGGACTTTACAAATGTATAATCTATTTATGCTTTGGAGGGAGTTTTTTGCTGGCACCATTCCTTCTTGTTTTTTGACAGCAGTTTCTTTCTCTTATTGTATAACCTGTTTATGCTTGATGTCCACCAGGGTGGCTTATTTTTTCATAAAGATCTTGATTTGATGCATTCTGGTGCTGCTACATTTACATAGGTGTTTATACAGGACATTTGTGTACACCTCAGTATAGGAGTCATTACTGTCAGTGTTGGCGGGTGGTTTGAAACTACTATTGCCATCACTTAGTGGGCTATAGTTCGCTTTGGAGAAATGCTTTAACCTTTTTGCTCCTGAGGGTTGGTCTGGTAAGATCATTACTTCAAACCAGACTGATTTATGATTGGACTTTACCAGGGAGGTAAACATGGGGTGGTGCAGCAATCACCCAAGTTGTCAAGGATGTTAGAGCCCATTGTGGGGGTGCTGGCTATCTGTTCCAGAACATTTGTGTTAAAGTCCAGGAACCTTTGGGCAAGCACGTTTGTACTCATACATGTTACGCAATCGATGGAAGGATAAAGTAACCCACAACCAAGGTATTTGACTGTACTGAGAGTGACTCAAGTAGGCCGAGGTAGGCTGTGTGGTTTTCATGGTTCATTGTTGGGGACCTATAGCTAACAATGATGTTGAGGTGGGGAGTCTTTCCTACAGTTAGTTAGACTTGGAGTAACTCTTGGGAGTCATACTGTTTAACCAGTCTAGAAGTGTATATGTCTTTAATGATGGATATTCCTCCTTCCTTGGCTTTCTCGTGTTAGTTGTGTGATCTGAATGTGCGGAAGGCATTGTAGCCCTGCATGGCCAGGTTACTCTCTGAGGCCTTGAACCATGTCTCTGTGACTGTGCAGACATCAGCATCTTAGAGAAAGAGATGTGCTTCAAATGAGTGCAGTTTCTGATTCAGACTCCTCGCATTAAGCAGCATAACCCTATGTTTGTTTCTGGAGGATATTTTACATCTGGAATTTTGTTCTTATGACATTGCCTAAAAAAAACACTATGGGGGAGGCAAGTATCTTTGCCAGCAACCTAAAGCCTAGAGGCGATAGATGAAGACCATCTCTGGCAAAGCAGCATGGTCTGTCAACCATATTATTCCAGGCCGTCAGATACTGGATCCCCCTGGATTGACACCAGAAGCTAGCCAATTGTAGAAGTCAATCATTTTTGTCTTTGTATTGTGGCATCATCCTGGGTGAGGGAAGAATGCTGCTTAGGGCTAGGGACATGCCTGCCTAGGACACATAACCCGAAAGCTCCATCATGTCTCTCTTCATATAGTCCAGTGAGGCAAGTCTCAAGTCATTCACTGCAACATGGACTGTGACAGAGTCATAACAGTACTTGTTGTTGAGAGACGTGAGTATGTGCGTGATTCAGTGGATCCTGGAACCAGACAGGCAGCTGACAGTAAAATTCTCCTTGCCCAGCCTAGTGAGGGGGACATCTGTGTGTCTCACTATGGAGTCACCTATGACAAAGACATTTGGTTTGCCTATTTTTTGCCTTAGGAGCTTATTGGGTGAGACACAGTAAGATTTATTATTTGCAGTGGTGCGGTTGTGAACATATTGTGTGCAGAAGGCTTGCACTTCGAAGGTCTTTGCTCTTTTAGTATATTTCTGGTGAGTACCTCCATGTATGTGAGTTTATGTGTTGTGTGCTTGGTATGTGTGGGGAAGTGGAGTGTGGGTGCTGATAACCTGCTTGGTATTAAGTTTGTTGTTACATGACAGAGAGATCACTGCTTTCCAGGCAGCAGTGTGCAAATGCATTGCACGCTGAGAAGAAGGGAAGCTTAGGAGGGTTCCCTAGCAGTTATCCAGGGAAAATTTAACTTTTTAAGCATTTATGTCTATACAAGGCAGTGCTGACCCCTGTTGTGCAGTGCATAGCTGCATAGAAACACTGTATTTAAATATTAGCCAAGTAAAGCAGTTTTCAAACAATCTGACCAAAAGGAAAGCCCAAGATTGTGCCTTGTTTCAACAATCTCCAACTCAGATGGGTCCTTGACTACACTCTTCTGTCACAAGGGTGCAGGAGGGCCCTCAATGTAAGATGGCTGGCGTTACTGCTCAGAAAATGCCAAAAATTCAGCAAGTCTGAATCTAGCCTATGCTATAAAAACAGGCAGTACAAAAAACACAGTCACAAACAATAAAAACAGTTGAAAGTACAGTGGATATAAAAAGTATACAGACCTCTGTTAAAATGCCAGGTTTTTGTGATATAAAAAATAAGACCACAATAAATAATTTTAAAACTTTTCCCACCTTTAATGTGACCTATAACCTGTACAATTCAATTGAAAAACAAATCTGTTAGGGGAAAAATATAAAAAAATAAAAACATACAATAAGCTGGTTGCATAAGTGTGCACACCCTTAAATTAATACTTTGTTGAAGCACCTTTTGATTTAATTACAGCATTCAATCTTCTCAGGTTAGGCAAGAAGGCTATAATTATAATTACAAAATAAATGGTCAAATAAAAACAGTGACACTATCTCTAAACATCTAAAGAGAATGGTAGAAGAGTTAAATGTTTGGGTTCAAGACGATACATTGACTGTGATTTGCCTTATCTCAAATATGGAAAAACAATTTTGATAAAAGCTTCTTTTAGCAAACACCACAGCAAGCTTTTCTGCAATACGGCAAGCCCCCTGCACAACTCCATGTGGGGGAGACCCTCTATACCCTCCTAACATAGAATATATATATATATATATATATATATAGACAGAGAGAGATAGATACATATAACAACTCCACAGTGGTATAACAGTGAGAAAAATGCATATTCCATGTTAACTGAGACAGGCTCTCAGGAAAATGTTTTTGCAGTATTTTCAACCAAACTACAGCTGGCTGTCTGTGTAGATCTCTAAAATTTGACCATTCTGAGCATTAGCAAAAACAGAAAGTATTTCCTCCAGGCCATCTAATAATAAAAACATGTCAAATACCTCCAAGGAAATCATTGTACCACTTTATACTATATGATATGACCCATTATTGGATATAGTGCTGCATTCTGTAATTTTCAACTTGAAGGGGTACAATGTTTCATTATTAGAAAAATCATCGGGGTGGAAAATGAAGTATTTAGTAAAGCTTTTTGAACCTCCATTCTTTCCTTTGAAATCACATAGATGTGAACATTTCCTTGTCTATAATGCAATGTCCCATCTGTTTCTCTGACAGAGTATACCTGGAAGTCACTGAGATGAAAGTGTCAGACTGGAGAACTTAATAGCAAAAATAAATTCAAACAGGAAAAATAGCTAATAGGCATACTCCAACCTAGTCTCCAACATTATGGAATAATCTTTCCCTTAATTGCTGTTAGTTCAGAAATAATTAGTATATATATATAGATAAAGATATAGATATACGCATAGCTACAGATAATATACATGAGTGTGATATATAAAACGTCAGTATATGTTAACAGCAATCATGTCAATACATTCAGTAGGTTGTAAACTTGATAGCTGGACCTATGACACTTATCTAAAGTCATCCTGACTTCATTGTTACATTCTGTATCATAGTCTGGTCTTGTTTAGAACGGATTAATCCCACAGAAACATCAGCACTTTCCATAGTCAAACTGTAGACCTTACAGATTCCTGACTTTCTAGATAATTAAAACTAAGGCCATGAGCTTTGGAACTGTTACTAGATAACAGGCTGCCCACGACTGCTGTTGATGATGATGATGATGATGACATCATCATCATCATCACCACCTATAAACAATCAACACATACTTCCATGTCTGGGACTGTTTATATCCTAACTCTTATGCTAGCTTTAACTAGGTCTGTTTAGATCCTTGATCTTGTACGATCAGTAACTATACCTACTGACATTCTACATTCTAAAAATAACAATTAACAATCATCTTAAAGCATCACTGTTTTGAGAGCATCTCCATGACACAGAGGGATAAAGCTCTGACTATGTAATAGATAACCTCAGTTTGAATACTGGTTTGGGTGCCTATAGGAACTAGTTAGGGATGGTGGGAGAGAACAGCTGCTGTGGTCTGAATAATGGTCTGGGCACCTATAAGAACTAGTTAGGGATGGTGGGAGTGAGCAGCTGCTGTGGTCTAACCCATCCTGGGGGAAGGTGCCATCTCTGGCTTTCCACAAGTATTCTTGGTTTCATTTCTGAAGTTTTTTAGAATGACTACAGCACTCACATGTTGGTTTGGAGTTTCCACAAGGGTGACACACGGTAGGCTCACTAGAGGTTAACAATGGAGTTTGTGCCTGCTGAGCCCACACTGTTATAGTACATCCCACACTGACAGCCAGGTGAAGTTTGATGCATGGAGGCACACTTCCCATCTGTAGGCAGCAATAGGTAATGCCAGATCTTGGAAACGCTGCCAAGGGGGATGGAGATGTTTCCACAGGGAAAAGGTACCCCCCTAGAAGATAAGCAAGCTGACCCACTCTCTACTATCTGGTTCTCAATGCAGAACAGAAAACAGATTGAGATTTTCAGGAAAGAGCAAATGGACCATAATGCTGTCACCTGGTCTGGGAATGCCCTGCTCCCGTGCCCTCAAAAAAATGGTCCAACTGGTGCCAGTACTGGAGCAAATGGACCATAATGCTGTCACCTGGTCTGGGAATGCCCTACTCCTGTGCCCTCAAAAAGAATGGTCCAATTGGGTGCCAATACTGAAGCCATCAGGCAAGGTCCTGAGAGCAGCAAAAAACAAAAACAAAAAAGCATTACTGTTTTGTCTCCTGAATTCATAAACACCTTCTAGAAATAAATGGTATGTTTATACTGAAAAAGTTACTCCTACTTTCTTTCAAGGAAGATGTGGTCTCGCTGATTCTAATTTTTGAACATACTGCAAACTTCACAATGAACCATGTGGTCAGTCAGTATGGAGACAATATAAATCTAATCCAGATAACACTCACAATAATAATTACCAATGTCAAAGAAAAGCTCTCAGAATGCAAACTAATACTGTAAACACAACTTATATCAGACATTGACAGCAATTGTAACTTGGCCAACCCAAGCATTTCTGAGAAGCAGCAAAAAACATTGCCATTAGTAAGTTACTCCTTAAACCCACTACTGGCAAATCCATTAAAAAAGACATGCTAAACAATAGTAAAGATGCTATAGCACCACTATAACAAGCATCCTGATCTATGTTTCTCAGCCAAGCTCAGGTAGACTACCTCTACCCCATACATAAATACTGATAATCAAAAAGGCTCAAGTGAAGTCTGGTATCCTACCAGTGACCCAGAGGGTGACAAGACTAACAAGAAACAGAGTGCAAAGGATTAGTGCAGATAAAATCACTTTAGCTGGCAGATATAGGAGACTGCCTCTCTCTGTTACCCTCCCTGTGGGAGAAATAAAGACACCCTGTTGAAGTTTCCAATAGTTTACACAGTTAAGAAGGTAAATGGATGATCTTGTTCTTGTTGCCAACAAGAACAAATGTACTTATTTTGGGATGTAAGATATGCTGTTCCCGACACATTTCTTTTCTCACTTAAATTTAACTTCAAACTTCGTTTGGTTTTCTATGTCCTTACCAAGGTGGTTCCGTATCAATGTAATGCCTTGTATATCGGATACTGCACATATAATGATACTTCAAATACATGCTGGCAGTAATGTACATAAGGTATATTATAACTGCTCTTATACAAGTACTTTTTAAGAATCAGATTCAGTGGCCCAATATGTATATTCTTTGGTTTTATTGTTTTACTACCTCACACTATTGTTTTGTATCGTGTTTTTTTTTTTTTTTTTTACTAAATACATATTTTTGGAGTTTTCTTGGGTGTTAAAATACAATATTTTCTAACACAATTGATGTAATTGATATTGTAACTAATTGTTGTTTCTGTCATTCAACATTGTTCTATTATTTCTGTATGTATTACTGTGGAGCTTTTCTCCCCAGGCCTCCATTGAAAATGGGCTCTTCCTAGGCCCAGTGGACTTTCCCGGTCAACAAATGCAATAAATAAATAAATAAATAAATAAATAAATAAATAAATTTAGGTCTGGGTTGTGCCTGAAAACAGTATGAGGACAAGTTCATTTACCTAGATAACAAATGTAGTAAAAAAAAAAATCTTCTAACACATCTTAGACCAACAAAAGCAGTATGTCTTTCCTTGTATTTGATTATTCCTAGATATGAATCATGGATTTGAGGTAATGTAGTTCTACACTGCTAGGCATGATAAGTCTGTCATCTTTGAACATTAACCCCTGCAGATTTGGAAATTCACCATGATAGGGAAAGTATATATTAATGCCTAGATGAACTAATGTCTGAAGTAATGGGTAAATTAACAGCATTGTCTGAGAACCTGCTCAAAACTGCATTTAATAGCAACTGCACTTTAACACCTTCTCTCATATAGATTCTTAGCTCTTCTATCTTGTCAGCTAGTATACATAATTGTGATTCAAATCTTTCTCCTACAAGTCTTTTGACATTTTGCAAGTATGCTGCACAAAGTGTAATAGTTATATGCATCAATTTTCTTCGATTATGCTGAACATGAAATCCACAAACTCTGTAACATTCTTCGAAGATCAATTGCTGCTTTATAAGCAGACTTATGAATATACTCTGTAATGGCAAATGATATGAATCCGCTATGAATCTTACTAATTTACCAAACATATGATCATGGGACTTTGAAACCCAACTTCTACGGCTAGCACCTCTTTCCCTGTTTAAGCATAGTAGATCTAAGCATTAGTCAGAGTATTTGACATCTGCTAGTGGTTCATAGGTAGGTACTAGGCTATTGGCCCAAGGGCCTAAGTAAGCCTAGCCAACAAAGTTCCCTGGCTTACGCCAACCCAAGAAAGTTAATTTCCTGTGCCCCTGTCGAGCAGAGCTACAAAAGTGATCCCCGGGGTGTAGTTCCTATTTCCCATCCACTCATCAATATTTTTCTTGAAGAGTGTTAATGAGGAACTTTGCTTGACATAGATGGGTAGCTTGTTCCAGAGTATGGGAAGTCTCTGGGACAGGAATCTATCCCTCCAGCAAGTCCTGTTTATTGCGGTGACAAGGTTTAGGTCCCTAGAGCGTGCAGCTCGGAGGGATTTCGATTTCTTTAGGTGTATTATGTCCAACAGCTCTGGGTTTGACATAGCTTTATATGTTAGGCAGAGATCACTTCAGAGTAGGTGCTATGCTACAGAGTAAAGCTGGAGTTTTTTGAGACGATCAGTGTATGGCATCTGTTTGAGGCCAGTAATTCTCTTTGTGAGGTACTTCTGTGGCTTTTCCAGCTGCTGCAGATGTATTGTGAAGTACATTCCAAAAGGGGCATTGTACTCTATAATGGGTCTAACGAGTGTCGAGTAGAGGGGAACAATGACCTCTTTTTTCCTGGATGAGATCCCTTTTGTGATTAGGTGTGCCATGTAGAAGGATTTCCTGACTACTGCGGAAATGTGATTATCAAAGGAGAGATTACTGTCCACCTGGGTCCCAAGGTCTCTTATCACACATTCTGTGTTAAGAAGACTGCCACCTATGTGGTAGTTCATGGGTACAGAGGTTTTACCAAAGGGGATAACAATGCACTTTTTGGCATTGAGCTTGAGGCCATGGCTCTGACACCAGGCATCTGTCTCAGTGAGGCCCTTCTGTAGGATGTCCACATCATTTGGGGACTCGACTATAGCTCCTAGTTTGCAGTCATCTGCAAACTTCATTAGCCAGAGGCCTTCTGTGTCAGCCTGTACTTCAGAGAAGTAGATAACAAACAGGAGAGGTCTCAGGACTGAACCCTGTGATACTCCACTTATCACTGGTTTGAAGTCAGATTTGGAGTCTGCAACTTTTACAGTGTGAGTTCTGTCAGTGAACCAGTTGGCAACCCATCTTGTGACATAGGGATTTATACCTAGTTAAGTGAGTTTAGCAATAATTCCAGAATGGGGGATGGTGTTGAAAGCCTTGACGAGGTCAAGATAGGCTGTGTGAACCATCTTACCCTCATCTACGGCTTTGGTGACTGCCTCAAAGAAGTCAACCAGGTTCAGGAGGCAAGATCTGCCTTTCACAAACCTGAACCAATGTCTTTGTTTATGAATTCCATGATGATACGTTCCAAGGCCTTGCAGACCAGGCTCGTCAGGCTAATAGGGCGATAGTTCCCAGGATCAGTGGTGGCTCCCCCTTTGTGAAGTGGGATAAGTGTTGCTGTGTGTCATTCAGTGTTCACAAAGTCTGACGTGAGGCTATGATTGAACATGGTGCTTAGGTGGGGAGCCAGTTTGTTCTGAAGTTTATGTAAAACTCAGCCTGGGATGTTGTCTGGTCCCAAGGATGCTGTGTTTTTGGCTTTAGAGAGTGCTGCTTTTACCTGTGAAATTGTGATTACAGGGACCCTGCATTCGTCCTGTATAGATATGGGCCCTTTAGGGGTGAGAGGGGGGTAAAGTTAGCACTGAAACTATCTGCCAGGATGTTGGCAATATCAGTTGGTTCTGTAATTTTTGTGCCATTGTGCTGTAACTCAGAGCAGATCTGGGTGTTGCCATTGAGATTCTTGTCATAGCTATAGAATGCTTTGTGGCTGTCCTTAGAATCAGTGGCAATCTTGTTTTCATAGCTAGCTTTGGAGGATCTTATAAGGCATCTCAGCTTCTTGCTGAGGCTGACCAGGGAGCTCCTCCATTCATGCGATTTTACTCTCTTTTGCCACAATTTCTTCCTTCTGTTGTAGAGTTTGTTTATGGTAGGGGACCACCAGATTGGCTTCCTTTTTTTGGAGGATAGCATCTTGGTTCTATTTGGGATAGCACAATCCATGAACTCGTTTAAGTGCTTATAGAGTGCATTTGTGTAGGATACAGCAGTCATAACTGTATTGTCCATCTGAATAGGTGTCATGAAGTTCACCATTTCTGTCTTAAGAAGCATGAAGTTGGCTTTGGAGAAATTTTTTACCATGGTTTCCTTAATGGGGGGGTGGGGGTGGGATGTGGATATCTAGGGTGATTAGCTTATGGTCGAATCTGTCCAAAGAGGAGTTGACTTCAGGTGTGAAAAACTGGTCACTCATGTTGGTAATGACTAGGTCTAGGAAACTGTTGCCCCTGGTGGGCGTGTGGATAAGTTGATCCAGGGCATTGGAATTTATGAATTCCAGAAAGCGCTGAGCGAAGGTGTTAGTATTTGAATAGTTTTCCCAGTTAATGGTGGGGTAGTTGAAATCATCCAATATTAGGGTGTTTGGTTGAACCCTAATATTTTCCAGTATATCAAGAAAAGAGGAGTGGGAATCCTGGGGCATGGTGGGGGATCTGTAGCAAGCTACAATTTGGATTGCAGTTTTGCCCAGAGTTAGTTGCACTTGGATAACCTTGGCTGCATTATGCTGAGCAACTAGCCTGGAGGTGTGGATATCCTTAATGAATATGGACACACCTCCGCCTTTGGTGTTCCAGTCCAGGTTATATGGCCGAAAAGTGTGGTATGAGTTATAGCCTGGCAATGCAGGGGTGCTCTCGAGTCTTGAACCAGATCTCAGTCCCTGCACAGACATCAATGTTCTCCATTTTAAGGAGTGCCTCGAGTGAGTGCATTTTGAGATTTAGACTTCTAGCATTGAGTAGCATTGCCCTCAGTTTTTGCTTGCCTGTTCCTGTTATGGTGGTGAATTTGTCATTTGAACCTTGCCTAAAAAGGCACTATAGGGGTGGCAAGAGCCTTTGCCGGTATCTGGAATCCCAGGGGTGACAGGTGCAGGCCATCTCTGGCAAAGCATCGTGGTCTGTCGACCACGTTGTCCCGGGCAGACAGATACTGGATCCCCTTATAATGACACCAGAAGCTTAGCCAATTGTTGAAGTCAATTATTTTGTCCTTGTACTGCAGTATCATTCTGGGTGATGGCAGGATGCTACTCAAGGCTAGGGTCATACCTGCTTGGGCTACAAGATCGGAGAGTTCTTCCATGTCATACCTGCTTGGGCTACAAGATCGGAGAGTTCTTCCATGTCTCTTTTCATGTAGTCCAGGGAGGTATGTCTCAGGTCATTCACACCAACATGGACAATCACAGAGTCATATTTGTACTTGTTGTGGAATGACCTGAGTGCGTGGGTGTGGCAGATCCTGGCACCCGACAGGCAGCTGACAGTGACCTTCTTGTTTAGCCTGGTGAGTGGGACATCAGTGTGCCTGACTATAGTCACCTATGACTAGTGTGTAGGGTACGTTGTTTTGCCTTATGGACTGTGGTTGAGTGGCACACTGAATCTGTGGGCTATGTGTCATTTGGATTGTGTTGGTGGTGGGAGGTTGCTTGCATTTCTGCTTTGGAGGTCACTGTTGCTTGAGCAGATTATTATTGAGAGCTTCCGCAAATGTTTTTGTGTTTCTATGTGTGGATTTTGGTGGTGTAGGTTTAGTGGGACTATATGATGAGTGTGGTGTGGTGCAAGTGTTTACCTTCTCCTCTTGACTATCAAGTTCAGTCTTGGTTGCAGAGAGCTTTACCTCCAGTTTGGCTAGATAAGTGCAGCTCTCACAGGTTGTAGTGTTGGGTGGTAGGAGGAGAGGGTTGTCTGTGTACATGAGGCAATTGATACATTACCACAAGATGCTCACATTCATCAGATAGACAGGAGAGAACACTGGGAGCTGACCCTTGGGCATGCCTGAATAAAAAAATATTTTCCTCTAGACAAGTGAGGAAAGTGAGTACAAGAGCCGTTTTTCTCTAAGCAAGTGAGGAAAGTAAGTACCAAAACTGTTTTCCTCTAGGTAATGAGGAAGGGTGAGTGTTATGGTAATTTGTAGTTTATTTAGTGCTTACAACAAGTTCTGAACAAGTGCTGAGCATGGATAAGCAAATTCAAGTGCTAAAACTAAGACTCTGTATCTGGATCTTGTTGTAGATAGGCTACCTATTGCTTACCACTCCCACTGATAAGCTAGAAGGCTTCCCTCCAACACAGAAAGGCTTGGGGGCACAGAAGCTTGCAAACAGTCCTGGATACAGCAAATCTGTATCTGGATTAGACTGCTTACAGGAAAGGCAGAAAACAAGCTTGGACTTCATATATATATATATATATATATATATATATATATATATATATATATTTTAGTTAAGTGGGTTGACGTTCTCAAAAAGTTCTCTCTGTAGGAGAAAGAATGAACTAATGACAGTAGCAAAAACACTTTAAATGCAGTACAAGCTAGCACACTTGAGTGTGTAGCAATATTAAGGCAAATACAGTTTAAATAAATGCAGATAAGTTAAAAATGACAAAAACAAGTTTATGAAAAATCAAATAAGAGCACTTGAACACTTAAAAGCACACAGAACAGCAAATTAAAGTAGAAGACAGTTAAGTAAGAGCAGCTCAAGAAACTACAAGTAATTGTGTATACGTTATTTCACTAGCACTGCCTTGTGTGCTAGCTTACACTTGCACATCATACAATTTCAGCATAGATGCCAGAGTAACTAAAAAAAAAAGTGTCAGCGTCTTGAGACTTCTATCTTAGCTCAGCGATCAGAACTAGGGAGTGAAAGTGTATATTGCTCCATTTTAATATATTTGTTTAAGAATTGATGGTCTGTACATATTCTAAAATGTTCTTACATCACAAATATAATTATACTATCCACCAATTCAGCTAGTCTTAATTGCTTAACAATTATGCACATACTATTAAGGCACTTTGTTTCCTGCTAAGAAGTGCTTTTAAGCACTAAAGTGATTCTTCTCAGTGCACATGCAACTGGCATTGCCTCAGGAAAATTCTTACTATGGTTTTTCCCTGGTAGATACCTTAAGCCTGTGAATAAGTCAGAAAAACTCCACAAAATGCCATCATTGGTATCATAACCATTGTATTTGCTGACAGTGAAACATTGATAACAGTACTGTTGTTTGCATACTTACCAAATGTATCAGCATTTTCAGTATATTCTATCAAATTTATTTAGCCAAGAGAAAAAAGGGTAACGCCACTGCTTCTAGTTCTGTTATGCAGGCTGCAACTAAGAAGCTCTTTGTGTCTGTTTACATGCTTGTGTAGGCCCTCAAAAATGTGTACTTTGTTTCTGTTTTACATACTCTAATTTCTAACCTATTTAATACCATTAGTTTCATTTCTTACAGTTAGTCTTATTTTATGCTTTAGTATGCACAGGCATTTCAAAGCTGCAATGTAGAAATCTTCTCAGTCATACCATGTATCTCACAAACATTATGGCCCATTGTGTTCAGCTGATTTGAATGTTTTTCCAAGCACAATATCAAATACATCAAGTTGCATTTCCTACAGCTGTACTCACAATTAGGCAAAATCTGATGTAGTTGATTCAGCCAATGCTAGAATATGTGCAAAGATTTATACACAGAATTAAGCAAATTCTGTCAATTAAAGGTAGTTCCCTCTAGTGTGCGGCTCTCTTCACAGTATCAAGCTTAAATGTAATATACTTGTTCTTAATCATAAGCTTTTCTGACCAAAAGTAAATCAATCATATCGCTTACTGTCAGAAAGGCATTCAGGTTATGCAACTCAGCTTTCTTCACAAACATTTCAGTTTTGTTCCGTTCCTTTGCCCCTTGCATCTGACAAGCTAAGGGGGCCAGGAAAAGCAAGGGGAATCAGAAGCACTTTCAAGTAAGCAGAATGTTTTGCAGAGTCTGTGCCCCCCCCCCCCCCCACCAATATCCTGGAACTAAGTATAGTAACTCTGAGACTGTGATACAACAGAAATTAAAGAAATACTTTTTTTTATTATAAAAACAAGTTTATTTGGTTTAAAGCCGCGGTGGTGCAGCTGTTAGCATTGTCGCCTCACAGCCAAGAGGTTCTCCCATTCGATTCTCAGCTGGAGAGCCTTCTGTGTGGCATCTGCATGTCCTCCCCGCAGTCGAGTGACATTAAAGACATGCAGGTAGGTGTGAGCGTGAATGGGAGTGCCTTCATTGAAGGTTGGGTGTCGGGCTGGCAACTCAGCAACGTAAAAATCCACTGCCAATCATGAGCGGACTGGAGTTCCGCTGTAGCGACCCCTAACCGGGAAAAGCCAAAAGTCAAAAACAAGTATTTGGTTATTGTCAAGGTATTATGACCTCAATGTCAAAATATTTAGTTCCGGTGTGTGAGAGATTCAGCACTTAACATCATGAAAGCAGGGCATTGCAGACCCCCTGTAAAATGCATCTTTTCACTAATACATGTACAAATCAATTTGCAAACAGTGTACTGGGTTCTACATTTGTGACCCAGTGTCTTATATAATGTTATGCTGCAAAGGAAAATGAGATGAGGTAAGGAATGAGTACATACAGTCCAGTATCAGAGAAGATTTATTTATTTAATGTAAGATCTTGTCTATTTATTGTACAGCAGTAATCCTGCAACTGCAGAATTATCCACATCTGTGTGTTTTGCCCTCCAATTTATGAATGCAATAAAGTATCATATTTATGAGGTTTTGAAGTCCATCATCAGCTACATTCAGTTAGGCTAGGATATCTCCCCTATGTCCATGGTGATGTGTGCAGGTTGAGGTAAAAGACTTGTCTCCACCACCCATCTACAACTACTGCACCAGTTCCTGCCAAAATGCTAAAAGGCTTCATCTAAAACTCAGATCCTTGTGTTCCATTACTGCCTGCAACTTACTGTTGCATGTTTTGCATTTTGCTGAATAATCCTCGTTATTTTTTATATCTCTAATTGGTTTTCCTGCACAGCCTATTGATGTTGTAATCCCAGCAGGGTGGCTTGTTTTTTAAGTTAGTTCTGTACTTATTCCTGGTGAGTACAACAACCTCCATACAGTTATTAACATGCTTGTCTAGGCTTTCTGTAAAAAGTTCTACACATGCAGTAGTGTTCTCAGGATTAAGGTAGGGTTGAGATTTTGCCAGATTATCACTTAATAGTAGGAAGTTAGCCAAAGAATAGTTCCTGAACACTCCAGGGTTATTTCAGGTGTTATTTTTACTTCAAAGGAGATGATTTTGTGGCTTGATCTCACCAGGGAGGACAATACACTAGGAGGTGTGCAGCTCTCTCCGATAATACTGAGAATAAGATAAAGTATGTTTACATGTGTGGTCAGTGTATTGACAATCTGGGCCAAAGAGTTTGTGTTTACAAAATCCAGGAATCTCTGTGCCTGCATGTTTGATGTCATTTATGATTGATTGCTTGTGTAGATGATATTGGGTAGGACGATGAGAGTTTCCAGTAAGCTTAAATGTGTTATGGTTCTCCTAGGTCATAGAAGGGTAGCTTGCAAGAAAGTGGAATGGGGTTTTGGCTACAGTGATTTGAACATACAGAAGCTCAACTGCATTGTCCTGTTTGACCAGTATTGAGGTATACTTATTTTTTATGTAAATCAAAACATCTCCACATTTTGTCCTTGCCTGTGTAGTAGTTGTCTTAAATGTGTGGAAGGCATTATAACCTTGCATTGTCTGGGCACTCTCCACAGCTTTAAACTATGTATCAGTGACTGCACAGACATCAGCATTCTTTAAGGTGAGGAGAGTTTGTAGGGAGTGGAGCTTCTTGATTAGACTCCTAGCATTGTTCTGTAACACCTTTAGATTTTTATTGGTTTTGATTTGCTATGTTGGAAGTATTTTCAGTTTGATTGACAGTAAACTATCTCGATTAACATGTATCCACACCTGTTAGAAGTTCTTTTACCTTGCTAGACTAATCACCAGGGGTATTTCCTCCAGATATAAGGAAGTTATTATACCTCTCTACTCCTCCCTAATCATGCCCATAATTGAGTATAACTGCCCCTTTGACATGTAGCTGTCTAAGCATATGACCCAGCCTGAGGCACTACAGTACTTTCTCACTAAGATTACCAATAAATTGACTTCCTTGAGCTGCTCATACTGCTTTAAAGCTCTTTTTCTCTTTTCTGTTTTGTACAGACACTTGAAAGGTGAAGGGCACTAAAAAAAGAGGGAAATTGGCAGAATTGTTGCTTGACAGTGAGTATCAAGCAATCTTTTATTGACCCTAGACTGTATTAAACATAGCAAGAATCCTCTGTTAGTTAATCTGGGTTCTTATAAACACAGTGTATACTTACATAAAAGAAAACTGAACACATTAATATACTCGCATTCATTGCAACAATTAATAGACATGGACCTTAATGATGGGTGATATAGAGAAACTCAGCTTTTATGAATTTTGATCAGGTGAGCACAGTATACAGGGTTGTAACTATGTATACTGATACTCTTGAAGGGGGAGGTGCCAAGTAGCAAGACAGTACTATACAGTACAGCCAGGGACATCAACTTAATAAGGTACAATATACAAATATAAAGAAATAACACAAGGTTTAACTTAATTACTTTACTAACTTGCTGTTGCTAGTTGCAATGTGCTCCAATGTCACGCTTAACATAATTTATAAAATAGTTTTATTTATTAAGCATGATAGCAAAACAAGGGTCATTACCATATTATCTGGTGCTTTTGGGGCTCCCATTTCCAAGAAATGGGCATTATCACTATGTGGGGATGGGGAAAGACGTGGTTGTGGTAGCACGGTTGCCTGCATCATGAGGAACTCCATTCTTAGTAAGTTTTCTTTACTGTGTAAAGTTTTTTTTTTTTTTGTTAACTATAGTGCTGATATGCTGCTCAGTTATGTATGCTGAGCAACATAACAGCAAGGGGGAATCAGTGTATTGACAAGTGCAATGCCATCTGAAAGTATATGGTTGGATTCCTGTGGGTTACCCCATTGGGACTGGCTCATATGCAGATGGTGCTCGGTTTGTGAATTGTGTATGATCCAGGGAGATCATTTGCACAAGTACTGTATAAAAATGTATGTAGTATTTACACAATAGACTCCATACTTATGTATAACAGAGTGCACTATCTAAATAATAGGGCAAGACCGAATAAAGTATCTTGCTCCATTATGTACCTTTTTCATGAAATATGTAGGGATGTGGAAAACTATTCTATACTGTATCAACCCTACTCCCTGGCATACAGTGTTTATGAATAGTACCAAGAGTGACCAGCCCTAAGGGAGGTGAACTCTTATCTTCACGAGAAACATATGATGAATATGAATTATTGTTGTAATTTCACTTTGAATGAACATGTTTTAAAGTAATTAAGTAAAGTTTAAGAATAATTATTTTTCAAAAGCGTTGTGACCCTGCCTTTGTTGCATTCTTCATTGCTGTACTCCACTCAGAAAGGGTTGGTAGGGGCCCTAAAGTTTGAAACCACATAGTTAAACATGTATTAATCCTGTCATGGGTGTCAGACATAGAAAAGAGCAAGAAGGTGAGTGTAGCACTTTTCTCACTTCCTCCATATTCTCCAAGTTTGTGTGATCTCAGAGTTGGTACATACAGTTTGGGGAGAGAGACAGGTTGCTTAGGTCTATTTTAGTTTGTCAAATTTTTAAATTGTCAAAATTCATATGGCCAAGACCATATACTAGACAAATTAAAACATCAACAAACAACTACAGAAAAAAACAAACTTGCATGGAGATCGTGGTACAGTGGAGACTGGAAAATGTGCCCCCCCCACACACACAGTGTAATCTCGGAGTTAGTATATATATATATATATATATATATATATATATATATATATATATATATATAAAAAAAATTAGCAGGGAGTGTTGGGTACAGGGGGCTTGCCCCTTGCAGAAAAAAAAATGTTTTCTTTTCCATAGTTGTTTGTAAGTATTTAAACCACCAATCATATGGTCTTGACCTTATGAATTTCAACAATTTAAACATTTGACATACTAAAACAGATCCATCTTGCCCCCATGTCATGGAATATAAAGGGTTTGCCCCCTGCAAAAAAAATGTTTTATGTGTTTTGCATCCTTGGAAGTGTCACTGTTTTGACTAATGACCTCCCAACGCTTTAGATGTTTTTGGTTTGAATAACTGTGTTGATTAAATGAAACATGATTATTCACAGTAGATCCAGGATGGTGACCATGGCATAAAATATTGATTCACTCAAAGCATGAACATGCTGTGTTACTAACTAACCACAAATTTCCCACTGCACCATGACTAATGTCGGCATACTCTTTAGGTAGTTTGTGCATGGCTAAAGGATAGTTAAACCAGTTAGAATAACAATACAAAATATCTTTTACTTGAAAATATTGTAAAATGAAACAAGCACAATGACATACAAATATGAAATTGATGAAAAGTTGAAAGAAAGCAGGATTTTACAGTAAGCAAACTAGAATATATACAAGGTTCAAATTGTAAACAATATATTATACTGTATAGCTGCATATTAACATCTAAGGAATTGTACTTTAAATACAACTGAGTCATTGGAAACAGACAAAAATACATATAGAAGAATCGTATCCACATAATAAATAGAACAAGAGGAATATCCAGGACCCATACAAGTGATAAAAAGCTAATGAAAAAATACATTGATCAGAAAGAAAAAGTTGAAACAAATATTTTTATGAAGTGTGCCAATCAGAAGATTGCCAATGAAAGTTTGGCAAAATGTTTTAAGCTCCAAGATATTTTAAAGCAAGCCAAGAAAATGTTTAAAGGTTAGATTATCCAACATAACCTAATTGAACAATAATAAGCAGCAAGCCAATGTACATACTGGGAAAAGGAGCATGCAAACAGTTGTGCAATAGAAAAGGGAATGGTTGGGTTGGGTTGCCATCATGTATTCTTGAAATTAAACTTTGACTACCTGCTGGCATTCTGGGTTCCCACCATCACAAACAGCACAGTAAGACATATCATGCATTAAAGAAAAAATGTAGTCTAGTAGATCCACTTGTTAGTATTGCTGAAATAATACAATTTTTTTGCTGTCATGGGGCACAAGGGCAGTATAGCATCATCAGCCCAACCACAGCAGTCAGTGGTGAATTATAAATAAGGGTACAGCAGGCAGCCTCCCAGGGCCACAGCTTCATGTGGGATCATGGCCAGCCAGCAAAACAATGTAATAAATTTGTTTTTATAGGTCAACCCGCAGAATAAAAAAAAAAAGATCTCTCTTTTTCACTGCCTGGCCAATGAACAGGCAGTACAGAAAGTAGCAGAACAGTCTGTACAAGAAATAACAGCAGGTTCCACACCCATGATTCTTCCAATAGTAGCAGTATCACAATACAGGATGTGAGCATGGGAATGTACACATGACTGAATGCACTGTTTCTGGTGAAGCAATCCTCAAGTGAGTGATTCTCAGCTAAAGCTACTGCTTTGATTTTGTTCAAGTGAGGAAATGCACACATGACTGAATGGGCTGTTTCTGTTGAAGCAATTCTTAAGTGAGTGATTCTCAGTTCCACTGCTTTAATTTAATTCAAGAGAGAAAACTTTCAGTAAAAAGTACTGCAGATGAATAATTGTACAAGAGTGAGTGAGACTGTGTGTGTGAGATGGTAGTTATTCTTTTCTGATTTTTACATAGTAAAGTTAGTAATTTTCTTTCCAGTTGTTAAAATATGTTATGTGTGGATGTATGTGTTTGTTTGTGTGTACATGCGTGCCACATGTGCTTGTATATATCAGGTGCAAACAGCACACTCTGTTTAAGTAACCTGCTCAGAGAGTCACACAGCACACAGTAGGGCAAGTGGAATTAAGTGACTTGTTCAGAGCTGCACAGAAGGCAAATGGAGATAGTAAAAATCAAAACCTACACCCAGACTTTAAAAAGCAGTTCATTAAAAAATGAGTGCCTTAATCCTCTGCACTAACTGCAAGACATTCACACATCTGTTCATTTGCTGATGAATCATTGATGGTTAAGTTGCCGAGGTTTACAGGCTATCAACAATGCTAGTCATCACAGTTTCATTGTTTTCTGGTTCACAAAATGCATGTTGATGCAAAACCTGCTATTTTGTTACCTTTTTAGTCAATTATAATAGTCGGCTTCTTATCTGTATCCTGTTTTGCAGAACATCTCTGATTTTGTCTTGTATTTATGTCCTGTCCCTCATTAACTTCTTTTTTCTGGGAAATCACAGAGGATTAAAGTCAGTAAGTAATACTAAATATTACAGTTGTGTAGTTTCTGTTGTTCATAAAATGCATGTCCATGCAACATTTATCATTCTGATAAAGCTTTGAGTGAACTGGAGTTGTCTGGCACTTCAAGCTGTGTTATATTAATGCACTGGTCCATTTTGTTTTCTGTTTTAAGAAATCTGCTTGGTCTGGTGTTTTTGTTCTATATGAGGGACAGACACTTAAATACCTAGGCTGCACATTTCACATGTTTTTTCATTGGTTAAATTGTCTGAGTGATACTCAAAGGCACAGAAATTCATTGTGCATTTGTATTTTCCTGAAAAGATTTCAAGCCTTAATAAACTAAAGCACTGGTGGCGATTCCCTGCTGGGTGAGGAACGTAAACCTATATTTCCTTGTCTTTGAGTGATAGAGCTGCTTTCTGTTTTATCTGCTCCATTTTGTTTTCTGTTTTCATAAATCTGCTTGGGCTGTTTTTTGTTCTATGTTTGAAACAGACATTTAAATTAGCTAGGCTGCGCGTTTAATACATTTTTTCATTGGTTAAATAGTATGAGTGATACTTAAATGCACAGTGAATTTATGGGTCTTTATTCTTTTTCTGAAAAGATTTCAAGCCTCCATAAACTAAAGTACTGTTGGTGATTCCCTGCTGTGTTTCCCACCCATCCTCCCCTTTAAAGCAATGCTGGTGATTTCCTGCTAGTTTTGCCCACCCAACCTCCACTTCGTTGATCTGCTTTTTAAACCTGGTAATTTTAAGCTGCCCAACCCTACTATCAATTGAGCTAAATAAAATCCTCCATTTCTACACTGCTGCTGATATCTTAAATTATTTATTTGCCTTTCCTTGTGTTTATACTGAAAAAGTGCAGCTTGCCTCTCATTGTCTGTTCTACTAATTTACTTGCTCTGAATTAATTATCTGGGTAGCTGTTGGATAAAGTAGTGCATTTCTGCACTCTAGCAACCACTTGTTTTTGTAAGACGTTGGTGGATTTTCCATCTAATGTACTGGGAGGTAGTAAACTGTTTAGGTTGGGGAAACACTTGACACTTCTGCATTGCAGTACTATTGACTGCAGGGCTTATTAAATCAGCGTATCTAGTTTTTATTATTGGATGTTACTATGGCATGCTAGCATTTGTATGCACCAAGTTGTTTTTAGTGTAATAGTATGTATGGTCTATTTGCATAGCTGCACCTTGTTCACTAATGTTATTCATGTAATTGTGTTGTGTGTAGACAGCTCATACTAGTGTCTAAATTATTTCTATATAATTGTGCTGTTACTGGTGGATAGAATCACATTAGAGAACCACGACAGATTGCTGCTCGCTATATTTTTATCTGTGACTGTATAACTGTCTGGGGTTTTTTTTCTAATGTTCTTCCAATTGGCTCAGTATCTACATATACTAAGTAGTTGGTTCAAGACATTGTCCTGCATGCAGCAGCTATTTGCTCAGTGTGTTTTTTATAATCTTTATAATATATATTTACCATCTCAAAAGTGCTTACTCCTCTCTGTACTCTTCTTTTCTAGACCTAACACCACTCTTAAGTATTCAACTGCGTTACCACTTTTAACATTCTTGTAAGAAAAGCGCAGTCCGGGTCTGAACTGTCTGCAAACAGCTACAGTTAACTTTGAGTATGTGTCTACCTGTTTGAGCCAATATTCATTTTCCCCTGGAGAGCACTCTGCTTTGGCTTGTAAGCAGCCCACCACACACACACACACACACACACACACACACACACACACACACACACACACACACCTTCCACTTTCTCTTATTCCCTTCTGTTAGCAAATAGTATCCATAACTGATCAATACTGGGTGTTTGTTAATTTAAACTATGACCACAGTAGCCTACTGATACAAGGTTATCCTGTTTTTCCACCTGAGAAATTAAGAAATGACTTACAGTTTCAGAGCAGTCCTTGGTCAATTGTGATGGTTTCTTAAACACATACTTGTCTTTGCTTTGTGATTGTTTCCAGCCCCCTCATACGAGCAACTAACAGGGTCTCTACCTGCTTCGCTCCCCACCCTGCCCCCTATTCCCTCCCACCCCCAGTGGTCCCACCTTTATTGCACTCAAACCCCTCCCATCTTTCCAATAGCCAACCACAGCGCTAACCCAACACTACCTCCTCCATCTTCCCACTACTATCACACCTCCTCAACTAACATGTACAAGCATACTTTCCTATGCTCACTGCATGCACTCGCCTTGCATATCTTACATCCTACCAAAGCTCCATCATTCCCCCACTCAACCACTACCACTGTACTACTACTCACACCACCACTCATGTCTCACCCACACTCAGCTCCCCTCCCACCAGCTCAAGAACCATCCCTATGCACCCCCACATATTCTACCAACTATATTACTCAAACATAAAGCATCCCTACAACTTAACATAGTAACCCTCCCACCATACCTATTACCCACAGAGCACAATTATAAAGTTTCCCTTATAAACAAACACATTCAAAAACTGAGAAAACTAATAATCTCATGCATATCAAAACTAGCCCTAAGTGGAGACATCCACCCCAACCCTGGCCCTACCATCTTCAACTCCAATCTTCATAATCAGACTAGAAACCATAATGTCTCCCATATTACAGCCAATAGAAAGCCAAGTGACTTCCTTCTACTAAGCCTAAATATTAGAAGTATATCCAACAAAGTCCATGAACTCCATGCCACCATAGACTTGTACTCTCCAGATATAGTCATCCTGACAGAAACCTGGCTAAAACCTCACATTACCAGTGAGCAAATACTCCCTACAGGTTACGGCATACTAAGAGTAGACCAGCTAAACAAAAAAGGAGGTGGTGTAGCTATAATATTTAAACAGCATCTAAACATCCAGATCTTAAAATAATCAGCTCCACAAATAGGCAATGAAGAAATATATACCAGCCTCAAAATTAACCAAAACAAAACCATCTACATAATTGGATGCTACTTCCCACCTGGCCAAAACATCCCTCCACTAGAAAACCTCCTCAGCTGGTCTACCCAGCATCTCCCCCAAGAAACTATCATCTTAGGTGATTTCAATATTGACTGGCAATCCTGTTCTGACAACAATCCAACCCATCATGTACACCTTCATGGCTTCACCCAACTAGTCCAGTCACCAACCAGGATAAATAAAAACTCCAGCAAGCACACTACCCTGGATTGGATTCTAGTCAGTAAGAGCCCCCAGTCATATATAACAGGCTGCTTATCAGATAGCCTTAGTGATCACTCCCCAACATTCCTACTCAAAAAATACCTATACCAAGCTAAACCTGTCATCTACCATCAAATATGTAAAAAACTAAACTCTAACCCACTCACATTCATCTCATCCCTCAAAGAATGTAACTGGCATCCTTTAGAGTACCTCGGTTTAGATGACGCAGTTGAATTTTTTAATACTACCTTCCTGAACATCCTTAATTACCATGCCCCCATAAGATTTTCCAGAACCAAAGCACAACCCTCCCCATGGCTACAGAAAACCACTAAGTCAGAAATGAAAAACAGGGATAAAGCCTGGGAGCACTGGTGCAAAACCAAAACCCCCTCAGCTAGACAGAAATTCCTAGAACTATGCAATAGAGTGAAAAAGCTAATAAAAACAGGACAATTCCAATACTACCAGTCTGCCCTAGACTCCTCACAACACAGCCCCAAACAATTCTGGTCCTCCATAACCTCCATCCTCCACCCAGGTAAAGTTAGTACCCCTCCTCCTAACATCCCTCACTCCTCAGAAAATATTGCTACCTCATTCAATACATACTTCACCCAAACCATACTATCACTAGCTAAACAACACAACCCCCCTCCCCTCCAACCCACACCTTCAACTAGTAATCTCCCCACTACCTTCTCTTTTTTTCCTGTACCTACCTCCAACATAAAAAAAACTCTTAACTAAACTTAAACCCACCAAATTAGCAGCAGACAACCTCCCAAGTGAATACCTACAAATTGCAGCTGATGCTCTGGCCTACCCAGAAAGTTGCATTCCCACACTGTCTAAAGTATCACACATAATTCCCCTCCACAAAGGCGGACCCTCCGCAGAACTAACCAATTACCGCCCCATAGCTATTCTCTCTCCACTCTCCAAAATACTAGAGAGATGCATACACTCTGAGGTCTCAGACTACCTCCTTACTAACAACCTCCTTTCCAGTACTCAGCATGGTTTCCGACCAAACCATAGCACCACCACTGCCTTACTCTCCTTTACTAACACTATTCTTCAACATAAAAACAATGGTATCTCTCCTCTGCTACTTTCCTAGACCTATCTAAAGCATTTGACATGGTCCCACACAAACAACTTATCTCTGTCCTCAATAACCTATCCTTCTCACAATCAGTCACCAACTGGTTTCAGAGTTACCTGTCTGACCGCCAACAATCCGTTGAATGGCAAAATGACATATCTCCCCAACTACCTGCCTCCATAGGGGTTCCCCAAGGATCCATCGTTGGACCCCTACTCTTCTCTGTTTACACCAATAATCTAGCCTCTGCCACCAAACATGGCACACTCATACAATGCGCAGATGACTCGACCATCATCTGCTCAGCCCAGTCACTACCCAAACTGCAAAAAGTCACACAGGAAGCCTTTTCCTCTGTTGAAACATGGTTATCCGATGCCAAATTAATATTCAACCCAAACAAAACTAAACTACTCATCTTCCAACCCACCAAACATACTCAAAACAACTCTCACTTTAACATCACAGCAAAAGACAATACCACTATATACCCAACTGAACACACCAGATAGAGCAAAATGCTTAAAAGGTAAGACACCCTTGATCACTATAAGTAAAAAACTAAGAGCTCTCATAAAATCATCCAAAGCAAATTTTGAGAGAAAAATAGCTAAAGACTCAAAAGACAATCATAAGGCCTTCTTTAGCTATGTTAGAAACCTGGGAGGAAACTCCCAGATATGTTCAGAACTAGTTCAAAATGATGTGAAGATTACTGATCCTACAGACATTGCCAACATACTGGCTGACAGGTTCAGTGCAAACTTCTCCCCTCCCCCCCAAAAGGAGAGATATCTATACCAAGCGATTGCAGCCCCCCAAACATCTCCAACGCCCAAGTGAGAACTGCTCTCTCCAAAGCAAAAACACAGCATCCATGGGACCTGATGGTGTCCCCGGCTGTGTGCTCCACGAACTCAATGAGGAATTAAACCCACAGCTAGGACAGCTGTTTAATCATAGTCTTACCTCTGGATACACTCCAGGAGTGGCGCACTGCAACTGTGGTCCCACTTCACAAAGGCGGTGCCTCCACCGACCCTGGAAATTACCGCCCATTAGCTTGACAAGCCTTATCTGCAAAGCCATGGAGAGGATCATAATGGACCTCATAAATAAAGACATAGGGAACTTGCAGACTTTGGATCCATCCCAGTTTGGCTTTGTCAAAGGCAGATCATGCCTTCTAAACTTGGTTGACTTTTTGAAACAGTCACCAAAGCCATTGATGAGGGAAAGGCAGTCCATACAGCCTACCTCGATCTGGCGAAGGCCTTGATACAATACCCCACTCGGGTATCATTGAAAAACTCATCAGCTTAAATGTTAACCCATACATCACAAGATGGGTTGCAAACTGGCTGAGTGACAGAACCCACAGGGTCAGAGTTGCTGGCGCCATGTCAGACTCAAAGCCTGTCACAAGTGGTGTACCACAGGGCTCAGTCCTGGGCCCACTCTTGTTTGGCATCTACTTTTCTGAAGTACAAGCAAACACAGGAGGGTTATGGCTGACAAAGTTTGCAGATGACTGCAAACTGGCGCCATAGTAGAAACACATCTGACACAGATATCCTTCAGAAGGGTCTCACAGAAACGGATAACTGGTGCCAGAGCCATGGCCTAAAGTTAAATGCCAAAAATGCATAGTCATACCCTTCGGGAAAAACAAGGTTACCCCTAGCTACCAAATAGGTGGCAATCCACTGAGCACAGAAGAAGTTATCAGGGACCTGGGGACCCAGGTTGATAGTAGTCTGTCATTCGACACCCATGTAGCTAAAGTAGTTAGGAAGACCTTCTACATTGCCCACCTTATCATGAAGGGATTCTCATCTAGATCAAGGGAGGTCATAGTCTCCCTATACTCATCACTCATCAGACCAATGATTGAGTACAATGCCCCATTCGAATGTATCTGACCCGACACTTGCAGCAGCTGGAGAGGCCACAAAGTTCCTCACCAAAAGGATAAAGGGTCTCAAACATCTGTCCTATGCTGCCCGACTGAAAGAACTCCAGCTCTATTCAGTCGCACGCTTGCTCAGAGGTGACCTTTGCCTAACATACAAGGCCATGTCAAACCCAGATTTGATGAATATGCTTCACCTCAAAAATCTAGATCCATCAGAGCCACAAGGCGGAGACTTAAACCTTGACACGGCTATTAATAGGACGTGCTGGAGGGATAGATTCATCACCCAAAGACTCCCTATGCTGTGGAACAAAATCCCGGTATATGTGAGGCAGAGCACCTCGCTGGCCTTGTTCAAGAGAAATCTTGACCAATGGATGGGAGATCGCAGATATACCCCAGGGATTACCTCAGTGTCACTGCTCGACAGAGGCACAGCAAAATAATGGGTATAGTTCCCCATACTAAAGGGGTGGCGTAAGCCACAAAACTATGGGCTAGGCTTGTAAATGCCCTCGGGCAGATAGCCTAGTATGAACCTATGAACCTATGAACCAAATTGCTAGGAGTGGAAATAGACAATAAACTAAAATTTGACATTCACATATCCATGACCATAAAAAAAGTCCACAAAAAAACTAGCAGCGTTATACAGAAATAAGCAATTTCTCACCAAAGCAGCAAAGATTTCAATAGCAAATTCCCACCTTATCTCCACCCTACTTTATGCCTCTCCAATATATACCAACCTAAGGCAATGTGATCTAAACAAGCTAGAGACCTGCTACAACAAAATCACCAAATTCGCCACGGGGCATCCTAACGTAGTCACCACTGTCTCTCACTTGCTGAACTGGGCTGGCTTGAACTCCCTCACCTCCTTCAGTGGTATCAACTCTCACTCACCCACAAACTAGTAAACCATCCACTAAATGTCCCATTCCTCCAGAATCTACTCCAACCCTATCGCACCACCAGACCACTAAGATCCAGCAACAAAAATCACTTGCAGATCACTAAAGCCAATAACTCTGCTGGTGAAGCACTATTCTCTTGCACCATAGCCAAATTATGAAACTCACTCCCACCCACAATTACCTCCGTACCATCATGCACCCACTTCAAAACTTTACTAAAAGCGCACCTAAAAACATGCTGGCTATGCCCTTGCAACTCCACTCTAATATCATCCACCCCATCCAACCACTACCTTTCTTTCCACTCCACTAACTACCTTGATTATAGCAAGCTCAGATGCTCATAAGCCTAGTACTTATTATACAGCAGGAACTTCTCATTGTAACATTTGTTAATGTCTGTTATGTACTTCACAGATAAAGATTCTAGTTGTCTACTGATGTACTATGTTCTTCATCTGTAAATATGTTGCAAGCAATTGCTATGTTAAATTGTTAATCGCTATGTAATCCAATGTAACTACTGTCAGTTTATTTTACTGTGGAGCTTTTCTCCCCGGGCCTCCGCTGAAAATGGACCTACATCCAGTCGGACACTCCCAGTCAACAAATGTAAATAAATAAAAATAAATAATAACAAAATAATTTTAGTGCCTTTATAAATTCTGTACAATTGAGTGGCTGTTAACTCATTTATACAAAGTGAAGACATTTATTGAATAATTGCACTTTTATAAGCTGTTTAAAGTACACTGCTGTATGCACATCTTTAAATCCGTTTGTGGTAGCATTCTTACCTTTTAAATTTGTTTGTGATAGTATTTCACTCCGGGCACTCTTTCACTGTGCTTTTACATTAGGAGGACTGGGTTTATTTATTTAGAAGTAGTAGGTGTTGACCTGGTCTATCTGTGCTGGGGAGCACACAAAAAGGCTCTAAATGTCTTTTAGCACTTCTCTTCTATACTGTGACCGCACATTAGCAGTTTAAAAAACTGTACTGTCTGCTGCTGCTTTAAGTAGTTAATTGCACTGTATTACATTGTATCTGTTACTTGTAGGGCTGTTGTTACTAGTTTGTGTGGTCTTGTTACACTTGTGCTCCAAACCAGCTATTCTACATTAAGAATGTGTTTTCTCCACCCTTGTGGCAGAAGTGTGCTGATCTAATCTGTCTGAGTTGGGGATTGCTGGTAGAAGGCTTATAATGTGCTTTCCTGATTGCTAGTTAGCTTGAAACTTGTTTCTCTTTGCTTTTATTTAAGCCTCAGCTTTGCACGATGCTGCTCTTCATGCAGCAGCAGTTAGCAGGGCCCTTATATAGATGCAAAAGTCTAGAAGCTCAGCTTTTCCATAAGCAGCTGTCAGTGAAACCCTTCCAAGCTTTTTGCTGCTGTAGCAGCAACGCAGTTGTACACTGAGGAGTACTGCCTTAATGATCAACCTTAGCCTACAAAAAATATAGGTCCCTCTTGTGGCCTTGGTGCTACCAGCACAGTCCTGTCAAATTAACCCATTCCCTTCCATAATAAAACATACAGTAAAAGCCTGCTATCATGGATGGGCAGTTTCCCATCATCTCTCTGGCCAGCCTGATGGACATCGGCATCCTGAGGCAACCCAGCAATTGTCTCATGTATACTGTCAACACTTACTCCTGAAACAAATACTTTATGTGAGAGATGTAGTTACACTATGAAATGGAGGCAAGATTCTCCAATGCCAAACAGGTTGTCAGCACACACACATACACATTTTGCACACTAAATAAGGACATGACACATAAACCCACATATGTAGAGGTACTCACTAGTAACTTACCAAAAGATCAGAGGCCTCCAAAAAAAAAAAAACACTTACACATATAACAATGCAAAAAACAACACTTAACAACACACACCAGTGTCTCACCAAATAAGCCCATAACTTGTAACACCACAAAACCTAATGTAAAGGTGACTCCGTTGTGAGACGCACAGATTTTCCCCTCACCAGGCTGGATAAGGATCGGGTTATGCCTAGCTACCTGTCAGGATCCAGGATCCATTAAGTCACTCACGCACTCAAGCCACTCAACCACAAGTACTAGTGTGACTCTGTCATAGTCCATGTGGGGTGAATTACTTGAGATGTACCTCACTGGACTATATGAAGAGACACGAGTAAACTCTCAGATTGTGTCACAAGCAAGTATAAGCCTAGCTTTAAGCAGCAGTCTACTGTCTCCAAGGATGATGCCACAATACAAACAAAAAATGATAAAAGTGGTTTAGCTTCTGATGTTTGTCCAAGGGGATCCAATATCTATCTGCCTGCCTGGGAAGACTTCTTTGACAGACCATGCTGCTTTGCCAGAGATGGTTTGCACCTCTCTCCTCTAGGCTTTTGGATACTGGCAAAGGCATTAGCCACTCCTGTTGTTCCTTTTTTAGGCAGTGTCCAAATAACCTACCTCCCAACATAACAAAATCCTCTCTAGATAAACTCAGAGTACTGCTGCTTAATGCTAGAAGCATAAACAAGAAACTGCACTCCCTGGAAGCACTCCTCGCTTTGGAAGATGCTGATGTCTGTGCAGTCACCAAGACATAATTCAAAGGCACAGAAAGCACCCCAGCCTTGCAGGGCTACAATGTCTTCCATATGTTCAGACCACAAACTGAGTGCAAAAGAAGCAAAGGAGGAGGTGTTTCTATCTTCATTAAGGATAACTACACCTAGAGACTAGTCAAACATAACTCTTCTTGAGCTACTCCATGTCCAGTTAACTACAGGCAAAGCCCCCTGCCACATCATAGTTAGCTATAGGTTCCCCATCATGAAACAGGAAAAAGCATATCACATACCTGGATTTACTGGAGTCACTTGCCATACAGCCTAACACCATACACAAGTGATTTTAATTATCTTACCGTCAAGTAGAAAACATACATGACCACAAACATGCAGGCTCAGAGGTTCTTGGACTTTGTCAATGCAACAGCTAGTCAGCACACCCACAAGAGGCTCAAATTTCCTTGAGATAGTACTCGCTAACATGGGTGAGCATTGCACCCCCCTATGTAATGTCCTCCCTGGTAAGATCGGACCATAAATCAGTCTTGTTCTATGTAATTATAAGACCAGATACCCCATCAAGCTCAAAAATGCTTAAAAAGTTTTCTAAGACAAACTACCTCCTGCTAAGTGATGATATAAGAAGTTTCAAAGCTGCCCCGAATGCAGATAACACTGACTCCTATGCAGAGGTCTACACCAATGCCCTGTATACCCACTTAAGCAGATGTATAGAATCAACTGTACCTGACAGGATTAAAACTGGGTCTTGCCGAAAAAACAAGCCACCCAGGTGGACCCCTATTATAAACAGGCTATACAACAAGAGAAAGAAACTAATGTCCAAGAACAAGAGGGAAGTGGCTCAGCAGAAGGAGAAATCCCTCTCTAGCTTAAACAAACAAATTAGAAATCTTGTCAAGTCCTCCAAAGCTAATTACGAAGCAAAAAATAGCCTCTCTAGCTAAAGATAATCACAAGGCATTCTTTAACTATGTCTGAAATCTAAAAGGGAATACTCAGCTATGTGCTGAACTGGTTGTGGATGGCACCACCCAAACTCAACCAAAGCTAATAACCACACCACTGACTGACAGATTTGGAAAAAACGTCACTCTTCTGTCCCCTTCAGTCATCCCCCAAAGTATACCTGCCACCACTCCTCAGCCTAGTATCTCAATAGAGCAGGTCATCCCCATGCTCTCCAAGGCAGAAAACGCGTCTGGTCCCACTGGTGCCAACATACCAGGTTGCCTTTTAAACACCTTAAAACATGACCTAGTAGATCCACTTGGATCCCTGTTTAACCACAGCCTGAGAACTGGCTATGTTTCGGCCGAATGGAAGACACCAACAGTAATCCCTCTGCACAAATGCGAATCACCAACCGACCCTGGGAATTACAGATCCATAAGCTTGACTAGTCTCATCTGCAAGGCAATGGAAAGAATCATTATGGACCTTATTAACAAGGATATAGGTAATCTCCAGATTCTGGACCCAACCCAGTTCGGATTCTTTAAAGGTAGACCATGCCTGTTAAACATGGTTGACTTCCTCGAGAAAGTCACCAAGGCCCTGGACAAGGAAAAGACGGTGCACACCACCTATCTTGACCTAGCCAAGGCATCTGACACAAATTCCCACTCAGGTATTATAGAGAAACTCTTCCAATTAAGAACCCTACATTACCAGATGGGTAGCCAACTGGATCACAGACAGAACACATACTATCAACGTGGGTGACTTCACCTCTAGCAAAAGACTAGTCACCAGTAGTTCTGTGCTGGGCCCCTTACTGTTTGGAACTTATTTCTCAGAAGTTGAGGCATACTTGGACAGCCTGTGGCTGACTAAGTTTGCTACCGATTGTAAACTGAGAGCAGTTACTGAGTCTCCCAACGATGTTAATATGCTGCAGACAGGGTTAACGCAGACAAATAATTGATGCCAAAGCCACAGATTAAAGCTAAATGCAAGAAAATTCATTATTATTCCCTTTGGGAAAGCTGATATCCCTAATTACATTATATGCAGAACCTCTCTAAGTGTAAACACAGTGGTACATGATCTGGGTACTCAGGTTGTTAGCAATCTGAACTTTGACCACCACGTATCCACAGTAGTAAAGAAACCACCACTACTGCTCTACTACATTTTACCAATATAATAAACCATCATAGAAACAATGGTCTGTTTGCGTACACCATGTTTTTAGACTTGTCAAAGGCATATGATATTGTCTCGCACAAGCAACTGCTCGTTCGACTCTCCTCAGCAGGACTTTCACAATACTCCTTCTTGTGGTTTCTTAGTCATCTGTCTGGAAGGCAACAAGCCATTATATAACCAAGAAAACAGGCTTACATAGTGTTAAGGACCAAGGCCACTCATAGTCTGAAGAAGAAATTCAAAAAAAGTTTTAATAAAGTGCCATAAAATCAGTAATGATCCAAAACATGGTTAATAGAAACAGGACTTCTTTAGAACCATTTATCACACACACAAACTCATAGGTTCATAGGTTCATACTAGGCTATCTGCCCTGGGGCATTTATAAGCCTAGCCCGATTGTGTTTGGCTTATACCACCCCTTGATTTGAGTATACTGTGCCCTTTTTAAAGTTTAGTTTACTGTGCCTCTGTCTAATAGTGACACGGAAGTAATCCCCGGGACAAACCTACGATCCCCCATCCACTCATCAAGATTCTTCTTGAAGAGAGTCAGTGAGGTGCTCTGCCTAACATGAATTGGAATTCTATTCCAGTGCGAAGGGAGCCTCTGGGTTATGAATCTGTCCCTCCAGCATGTTCTATTTATTTCTGTGCTGAGGTTCAAGTCCCTCGAGCGCGTGGCTCTAAGGGATTTAGATTTACTGAGGTGGAGCATGTCCATTAATTATGGGTTGAACATAGCTTTATATGTCAGGCATAGATCGCCTCGAATTAGGCGGTATGCAACTGAGTAGAGCTGGAGTTTTTTTAACCGAGCAGCATATGGCATCTGTTTGAGTCCCTTGATCCTCCTGGTGAGGTACTTTTGGGGTCTTTCTAATTGCTGCAGGTGTCGGGTAAGGTGCATCCCAAAGGGGGCATTGTATTCTATGATGGGCCTAATGAGGGATGAATAAAGGGGCACGATTACCTCTCTTGATCTAGATGTGAATCCTTTCATGATGAGGTGGGCTATGTAGAAGGTCTTTCTAACCACTTTGGCAATGTGGTTGTCAAAGGAGAGATTGCTATCAACTTGGGTCCCCAGATCCCTAATTATTTTCTCTGTACTTAATGGGTTACCACTTATGTGGTAATTTGTGGGCACATTGTTTTTGCCAAAGGGTATGACTATACACTTTTTGGCATTTAGCTTTAGATCATGGCTCTGGCACCAGTTATCCATCTCTGCGAGACCTTTTTGAAGGATGTTTGTGTCAGCTGGAGAGTCGATTATGGCGCCCAGTTTGCAGTCATCTGCGAACTTGGTGAGCCATAGTCCTCCCACGTTGGCCTGTACCTCAGAAAAGTAAATACGGAACAAGAGAGGTCCCAGGACAGAACCTTGTGGGACACCACTTGTGACCGGTTTCGAGTCCGACATGGCTCCAGCAACTTTGACTCTGTGGGTTCTGTCTTTGTGCCAGTTTGTGACCCATCTTGTGACGTAGGGGTTTATATTTAGGCTGGATAGCTTATCTATGATGCCCGAGTGGGGTATTGTGTCAAATGCCTTTGCAAGGTCCAGATAGGCTGTGTGGACTACCTTCCCTTCATCTATGGCCTTGGTGACTGTTTCGAAGAAGTCGACCAGGTTCAAAAGGCAGGATCTGCCCTTGACAAAGCCAAATTGGGTAGGATCTAGTGTCTGTAGGTCCCCAATGTCTTTGTTTATGAGTTCCATGATGATCCTCTCCATAGCCTTGCAGACTAGGCTAGTCAGGCTTATGGGGCGATAGTTTCCAGGGTCCGCAGAGGCACCACCTTTGTGCAGTGGGACCACTGTTGCTGTACGCCATTCTTTGGGCACATATCCTGTAGTGAGGCTGAGATTGTACAGCAGTTTTACTTGAGGGATTAGTTCTTCTTGGAGTTCATGTAGAACGCAACCCGGGACGCCATCTGGTCCCACAGAAGCAGTGTTTTTTGCTTTGGAGAGGGCGGCCTTCACCTGAGCATCAGAGATGTTTGGGAGGCTGCACTCTGCCGGGATAGATACTTGCTCTTTTGGAGGGGGGGGGTGGAGAAGTTTGCACTGAACCTGTCTGCCAGGATATTGGCGATGTCAGTGGGTTCAGTGTATTTTTTGTTGCTTAGAATCAACTCAGAACAAGTCTGGGAGTTGCATCCCAGGTTCCTAACATAACTGAAAAAAGCCTTATGATTGTCTTTAGTGTCCTGTGCAATTTTTCTCTCAAAGCTGGCCTTGGAGGATTTTATGAGGGATCGTAATTTTTTTGCTAGTACTGATCAGAGATGCCTTCCCTTTTAGGGATTTTGCTCTATCATGTAGTAGCTTCCTCCTTCTGTTGTACAGTTTATTTATGGCTGGGGTCCAACAGACTGGATGCCTGCCTTTGGATGATTGGGTCTTGATTTTGTTTGGGATAGCATGATCCATGCATTCCTGGAGATGTCCGTAGAATGCATTTATATAGGATTCTGCAGTTTGGGCCGTAGTTTCCACTGGCCCTGGGGCCTTGAAGGATTCCACTTCGGTTTTGAGATGTGTGAAGTTCGCTTTTGAGAAGTTTTTCACTGTGGTTTTCTGGGCTGGGGGTGGGGTCGGGATGTGGATATCCAGTGAAATTAATTTATGGTCTGATCTTACCAATGAGGGATATACTTCTGGTATGGAGCATAGAGTCCCCATGTTGGTAATGATCAGGTCTAGTATGTTTTCCCCTCTTGTGGGAGTGGTGACTAGTTGTTCAATAGCATTTGAGTTTATAAATTCCAGGAACCTTTGGGCTAAGGTGCTGGGGCTTGAGTAATGCTCCCAGTCCATGTTTGGGTAGTTGAAGTCACCCAATATAATGGTGTTCGGAGAGATCTTCATGTTCTCCAATGTTTTCAGGAAAGCCGAGTGGGATTCCTGACTTTGAGAGTGTGGTCTGTAGGATGCTATAAACTGAAAAGCAGTCTTGCCCACTGTCAGTTGCACGTGGATGGTCTCCGATACTTCGTGCAATGCCACTAACCTGGAGGTGTGGATATCCTTGATAAATATGGAAACTCCCCCTCCTTTTGTGGTTCGGTCCGGGTTTTGGGGCCGAAAAGCATAATATGAGGTATAACCTGGTAGTGCTGGGGTGCTCTCTGGAGCCTTGAACCAGGTTTCTGTCACTGCACAGATATCGATGTTCTCCATACTGAGGAGAGCTTTGAGTGCATGCATCTTGAGGTTAAGACTTCTGGCGTTTAGCAGCATTACCCTTAGTTTCTTGTTCCTTGTGCTGTCTATGGAGGTGGGTTTGACTTTTGAGCCTTGCCTAAAAAAGGCACTATGGGGGTGGCAAGAGCCTTTGCCAATATCCGAAAGCCCAGGGGTGACAGGTGCAAGCCGTCCCTAGTGAAGCAACGTAGCTTGTCGAGCATGTCATCCCAGGCTGACAGACACTGGATCCCCTTTGAATGACACCAAAATTTTAGCCAATTGTTAAAATCGATCATTTTGTCTTTATACTGTGGCATCATTCTAGGTGAGGGTAAGATGCTACTCAAGGTCAGGGTCATACCGGCCTGGGCTACATGATCAGAGAGCTCCTCTATGTCTCTTTTCATGTAGTCGAGGGAGGTATGTCTCAGGTCATTCACGCCAGCATGTACAATGACTGAGTCATATTTGTATTTGCTTTGGAGTGACCTGAGTGCTTGCGTTATGTGGCGGATCCTAGCGCCCAACAGGCAGCTCACTGTGACCTTCTCTTTATTCAGCCTGGTGAGCGGGACGTCTGTGTCTGACAACAGAGTCACCTATTACAAGAGTATCAGGTGTGTTATTCAGCCTTAAGGGCTGTGACTGCTTGGCACACTGACGTTGTGTGCTGTGTGTTGTACGTGTTTTGTTTTGGGGTAGCGTTTGCTTGGATGTCTGCTTTGGAGGTTTCTGTTGCTTAGGTAGATTTTTATTTAGAGCCTCCGAGTATGTTTTTGTGTTTTTATGGGTTTGGTTCGCTGTTGTGGTGGGACTATGTGATACTGGAACTGTGTTGTGTGAGGTTACCTTCTCCTCCTGACTGGTTACACCAGTTTTGAGATGAGAGAGCTCAGCCTCCAGTTTGGCTATATGGTTGCATCTCTCACATATATTTGAACCTGTTTGGAGGAGGAGAGGGTTGTCCGTGCACATGAGACAGTTGGAACATTGCCTCAAAATTCCCAGATTCACCAGCTGGACTAGAGAGGAAACCACTGACTGACCTTTGAACATGCTAGAGTAATATAGGGAACTGAATTAAAACTTTAAGAGAAAATACTTAAAGAAAAACTCATCATTTAAATACCTTACTGAATTGATCATGTGATCAATTCAAAGTTTATTACCATAAATAAAATGTGTTAATACAAATTTTAAAAGCATAACGCAAATGTACTTATACAATAAAACAATTTAACTAATAATAAATGATAAAAGTGGTGTTAAAAGCTTTGAAAATATTTTAGAAATAAAAATAACTCAAAAGTCAACCACACTGATTAAACCGAAACAGTCATTAAATAAATATAAATATAAAAAAAAAGATAGGAAACAAGCAAAATAAGTAGTGTACATCTTATAATTTTGCCGCCCTCAGCTTTAACTAGTAAAACAGATATATGTTCGTTCAAACCAGGGTGGAATGATGTATTTAATTTTAATTGCCAAATCAATTCCCTGGACTCGATTTTGTTTTCCCACAGGCCACCTCTACTATTATATGAAACAATTTCAAGTATACCAAACATAAACCTTGAGGAATTTGTACAATATTCTGTGCGTTTAAACAAAGAGTTATTGGTGTTACATTTTGATGTTGCACGATTATGTTCATAAACCCTTTAACGGAATTGTCTGTTTTTCCCCACGTAAAACCCAATACAGTCAGAACATAAAGGTATATATAAGTCCCTTGGGACCACAATTTCCATCTGCCAAATGAACATTGCCATGGGGGGGTAATTGTCTAAGGTGATGACTTCCTTTTCCAAAACGTATGCACACTGTCTACAAGCCCTGCATCTCCTGGTACCTTTAATGGCATTTACAGTTTTGATATTCGTGTGCTGCTCAAGATTTACATTCCTGCCCATTTTGTGAACAAAAGTTGGAGTTTCGCCCAAAATATTATAAACATCCTCATTAAAACTTTAAAGATGTTCCAGATTTTTTTTGTAATTAAGTCTTAGATCTTCTTAGAATAGGAGTTGTGTGTAAGTACCAAGGTTTTAGTGAAGCTTTTTGTGTGTGCCTTCGTTGAAGGTTGAATGTCGTCAAAATCTACTGCCAATCATTAGCGGGCCGGAGTTCCGCTGTAGTGACCCCTAACCAGGAAAAGCCGAAAGACAACGACAACTGGTAATTACTGGTTGTTTGGCATTATTTCCAACTGTCTCCACCCTGAGTAGGAGGTTATATTTTGTACTCCACTCTTTAGAATTTCATCTTTAACATCAATTAAACGTTTCTTGGGGTAGCCCCCTCTCTAGAAACATATCAACCCCTCTCTAGAAACATATCAACCACCTTTTTAGCTTCAAGCCTGGAATAGATCAAAATCAGAACACATTCGAGCTATTCTAATCAAATTTCTTCTAAAGGCGTTTTTTTTTTTTTTTTTTACACAATAATGGGTGACAACTTTTGTAATGTAAGTAGTTGTTAGAAAATGTAGGTTTCCTGCAGATGGTAGATCTGAAACACTTGTTGACAATATCTTTAAAAATTGTAACATCTAAGTAACTTACACTATCTTTGGAGTTACAAGCTGTGAATTTGAGAAAAGGGTTTGTCTGATTAATGTACACAATAATTAATTCAAGATGTCTATTTGCCCAGTCCGTAAAATAATGATGTCATCTAGATATCATAAATATGTACGCCAACATTTGTGATGGGATAAATATAAAATAAACTTCTTTTCCCAGGTGTGCATTACAAGATTAGCCTACATCGGGGCACAAGATGTACTCATAACTACCCCCCAAATCTGACTCAAGTATTTACCTCAAAGTATATGAAACTGTTAAATAAAATTAGTTACATAAATACCATAAGAAAATTGATAAGCAGGTCTTCTAAATGAGTAAGCTCCACTATAGCTGTGTGAAATAACTCCATGCCTGACGTACAAAGCCATGTCTAACCCAGAATTAATGGACATGCTCCACCTCAAAAAATCCAAATCCCTTAGAGCTACACGCTCTAGGGACTTAAACCTCAGCACAAAAATAAATAGGACATGCTGGAGGGACAGATTCATTTCCCAGGGGCTCCCCTCACTCTGGAATAAAATACCAGTTCATGTTAGACATAGCCCCTCACTGACCCTCTTCAAGCAAAATCTGGACGCGTGGATGGGAAATCGCAAATTCACCCCTGGGATCTCTTCGGTGTCCCTGCTCGACAGAGGCACGGTAAACTAATCTTAAAGGGCTACCTTCTGTGACCTACTATACAGAGGCACAGTAGGCTAATCTAATAGGGAGGCGAAAGCCAAATACACTCGGGCTAGACTTATAAATGCCCTAGGGCAGATAGCCTAGTATCTACCTATGAACCTATAAACCTGTTTGGTGGGGAATACAGGTAAAAGGATCAGCCACATCGATAGTTATAAAACTAGCAAGATCATCATAATGTTCTTGTTTCATTTTGGTCTATAAGTCCCAAGAATCTTTTAAAATGTAGCCCTTCTGTTTAAAGAGTTTTTAACTTGCAGTCAACAAAGACTGCAAGTGGATACATTTTAGATCCTTGGGCCATGACTATCACATGGTAAAGGGGTTCTACAATAGCTTTGTGAACTTTAAGAATGCCAAATATTACTAGTATGACTGCACTGTTGTTTAACAAAAAAATTGTGAATATCTACTGAAATAGACCCTTGCATCAAACTATCTTCCAAAAATAAATATATTTTTATAAGCTATAACAATTTCATTTTTAGAGACAGTCTCATAGTTGTTAGTCATATGTTTAACATGTTACATGACACTAATATATCCTACTCTGTCCACTAATGCTACTCCCCCTCCCTTATAAAGTTTCATAATTCTCAGGTTAGGATCTTGCCTAAGTTCATTTAACAACATCCATTCATCCTTTGTGAGGTTGAAATAACAAGGTGTGCAATTGCTGTATAATTTATATAGCTCTTTCTCACAGCTTTTTACAAAGGTGGCTATTATGAGGTTGAGTTTGTTAAAAATATAATTCTATTTAAATAGCAACAAACCTACTCGTCCTTTCAAATAGTTACTACTGGTGTCTCTCTCTGGGCTCTATCCTGTGTCCTCTCCTATTTAATAATTTTATTAATGACCTCCACAGCTCCACTCACCATGCTAGTTTAGTTCAGTATGCAGACAACTAAACATTAATATGTGTAGCCTCAGCAATAACTATGCTCCAAACCATTACCCAAAAATCTTTTTCATCTGTAGAAACCTGGTTCAAAGAATCAAACCTCCTACTCAACCCGAAGAAAACTAAGTTAATGTTGTTTACCTGAAAAAGTTGCAAAAAATTAAAAGCAAAAGCAATTTTAACATAAAGTCAGTAAATAATACTGTCACTGAAACTGTAACTCAAAATAAACTTCTAGACATTACAATAGATGACAATCTCAAATATGATTAGCATATACTGCACAACATTAAATCTACACACCAGAAATGTGGCTCCCTTTATAGCAGCAATGAATTCCTTATAGATACTGCAAGAAAAACTATAGCCACCACCTTCTTATTGCATTCAAAGAAAGAAACTTGCCTTCTGCTACAATAAAATATCTACATTTCCCACCAAACTACCTCATAGGATCCACCTTTGTCATAACTTAAAGCAATTAAACTGGCTTGAACTAAACAACCCCTTAACATATTTGCAACTAACTATGGCACACAAACTCATACATCATCCAGAAAAATTCCCTGCACTACAAAACTTATTATTGCCCTACTGTCCAGCAAGGGACCTCCGCTCTAGTAACAAATTCTCATTACTTACAAAGAAGTCAGATAATGTTGCAGGAGACTCACTCTATTCCCAATACATTGCTAAACTCTGGAACAGTATCCCCACACAAATGAAACTCTCCGACATACTCAGCAGTTTTAAACCACTGCTTAAATATCCTAACAAATCCTGGTCCTGTACATGCTCATCACAAGGTTGCGACATTGTGTTCACCATATGATACTCTCCAAATACTCTCAACCTCTCACTGAAATGGCAAAGCAATTTTTATACACAAGTACTGCCTGTACAATCAATTAAGTTGCATGTGGGCTATCTCTTTTGTAACTTCCACCTTTGAAAAAATCTTAGAATGTATAATTTTAACTACTGTTTGTGCATAAATGTAAACAGAAATGTAACGTATAAGAGAATTTAAGTACCTTTATCTGCACTTTTTTTTTAAAAAAATACAGTATTTAATTTGATTTAAACTGTGTATGAAGGAGTGTTGAAGGAATATTTAACTGAAGTTATTCTGCTCTTCAGTTATTCCCACCCACCCGCCCTGTTTTTGTTTTGGTTTTGGTGTTAATCTTAGTGGCGTTGAAACTGCCCGCCCCTCAGCCTGCCTCTGGGCCCATCTCATTTGCTCACTCAACTGAGTGCAGTGAGATCATATTCTGATTTCAGGCACTCCTACTGTGTACAAAGAGAGCATCTGGGAAATAGAAAAAAAAAAAAATTAAGCTTATTTCCTGCCTTTCTTGTTAAGTGGTATAGACTATTTGTAGGCTTCTGAGCCCCCAAGCCCTTCTGTGTTTGAGGGAAGCCTTCTAGCTTGTTTTTTTTTTTCCTTATAACTAGCCAGTTTTCTAGTTTCAGCACTCAAATCTGTTTCTTTGATCTCAGCACTTGTTCAGAAAAAAAAAAAAAAAATTCATCTGCTTTTACTGTACTTGTGTTTCTACCTACTTCTTTTTACTTTTGCATCATCTTAAAAATACTCAATTGTATTTATTACTGCTTGGTGTAACTCATTCTAAGCCTTTTGGTTTAAACACTTGGGCTTCGGACCAGTTAGTTGTTTTGCACTGAGAGGGTTTGTGGTCTGCACTGTTGTGGCAGAACAGGTAGCTTCCATCCTTCTAGGTTGAGAACTGCTGATTGAGGGCTCAGTGTCTGTTATTCTAAAAGTGTATTAATTCTGGTTTAAGCACTTGGGCTTTCAAGCCAGTTATTTTACATTAAGAGGGTTCGTGGTCTGCACTCTTGTGGGAGGAGAGGCTGGACTCTGCCCTTCTGAGCTGGGAATTTCTGGTTAAAGGCTTATAGTGCATGCATATCTGAACTGTTTCTTACTGAAGTTGGTGCGCCTTGTTTGCTGTGGCATAGACTGGATTCGGGCCTGCTGGATCTAGCTTTGTTTGTGTAACTTGAGCACTAATCCAGACATTCTCTAAAGTATTCAATGGTATTTATTACTGCTTGGTTGTAACTTGATTAAAGTGTAGCTATCATTCAAGTCTTTTGGATTAAGCACTTGGGCTTCAGACCAGTTGTTTTACATTAGGAAGATTTGTGGCAAGCACTGTGGTGGCAGGACAGGTAGCTTTCATCCTTCTAAGTTGGGAACTGCTGATTGAGAGCCCAGTGTCCAAGTGTATTAGTTCTGGTTTAGGCACTTGGGCTTCAGGCCAGTTATTTTACATTAGAAGGTTCGTGGTCTGCACTCTTGTGGGAGAAGAGGCTGGACTCTGCCCTTCTGAGCTGGGAATTTCTGGTTAAAGGTTTATAGTGCCTGAATATTTGAACTGTATCTTACTGAAATTGGTACACCTTGTTTGCTCTAGCATAGACTAGATCCAGGCCTGCTGAATCTAGCTTTGTTTATATGCTTGTTGTTTGTTTGCTTGTTATTTCCCTGGAAGCTAATTCCACCTAATACGCAACTTCTCAGCGCTTCTGTGGATCACTAGTGATATCTGCATTGCTTACTGTACTTATTTCCTTGTTTCACTTGAAAGAATGTTACTGTTTGTCGTTTTTGCATTTAGTTACTTGTAACACATTGCACTCAAGTTACCTGGCACTTGCTCACTAAAGCAATTATATAAGTCAGCACTAAAAATTAAAAGCACTACACCCTCACTCCCCACTGGCCCTTGTTTTCAATTAAGGATTTCCCAATATTATTCTAGCATGTCCAAAGGTCAGTTGTCAATCTCCTCTCCGGTCCAGCTGGTGAATCTGGGAATCTTGAGGCAATGTTATAACTGCCTCATGTACACAGACAACCCTCTCCTCCTCCCACATAACACAAATACTTGCGAGAGATGCAGCTATTTAACCAAACTGGAGGCTGAGCTCTCTTAACTCAGGACTGGCAAGACCAGACAGGAGGAGAAGGCAACTACACACACCACAAAACCAGCCTCACATAATGCTACCACTCCACTGAATCAAACACAAACACACAAAGACATACTCGGAGGCTCTGAGTAAAAATTTACCTAAACAGCAGAGGCCTCCAAAGCAGACACCCAAACAACTCCTACCTCAAGACACCCCACAAGCAACACATAAACCACAAAAGCAGTGTGCAAAGCAGTCACAGCCCTTAAGGCCAAATACAACACCAAACATACTTGTCATAGGTGACTCCATAGTCAGACACACTGGCGTCCCACTCACCAGGCTGAACAAGGAGAGGGTCACAGTAAGCTGCCTATCGGGCGCTAGAATCCGCCACATAACACAAGCACTCGGGTCACTCCACGGCAAGTACAAATATGACACAGTCATTGTCCATGCTGGTGTGAGCGACCTGAGACGTACCTCCCTGGACTACATGAAAAGAGACATAGAGGAGCTCTCTGATTATGTAGCCCAGGCAGGTATGACCCTAACCCTGAGCAGTATCCTTCCTTCACCAAGAATGATGCCACAATATAGAGACAAGATGATCAGCTTTAACAATTGGCTTAATGTCTGGTGTCATTCAAAGGGGATCCAGTGTCTGTCTGCCTGGGATGACATGCTTGACAAGCCACACTGCTTCGCAAGGGACGGCTTGCACCTGTCACCCTGGGATTCGGATATTGGCTAAGGCTCTTGCCACCCCATAGTGCCTTTTTTAGGCAAGGCTCAAATTCTAAACCTACCACCCTAGAAAACAAAAATGGGAAGAAACTGAGGGTAATGCTGCTCGATGCCAGAAGTCTAAATCTCAAAATGCACTTTTCGAGGCCCTTCTCAGTATGGAGATCATCGATGTCTGTGCTGTAACTGAAACCTGGTTCAAGGCTCCTGAGAGCACCCGGCACTATTAGGTTTTACCTCATATCATGCGTTCGGCCCAAAAACCTGGACCACACCACAAAAGGAGGGTGTATCCATATTCATAAAGGATACCCACACCTCCAGGTTGGTGGCAACGCAAGCTTGAAACCATCCAGGTGCAACTAACCATAGGCAAAACTGCTCTACAAATTGTAGCATGCTACAGGCCACCCTCTCAAACTCAGGAACCCCACACAGCCTTCCTGAAGACACTGGAGGGTATAAATGTATCTCCAAACACCATCATATTGGGTGACTTCAACTACCCGAATATAGACTGGGAACATTACTCAAGCCCTAACTTTCTAGCCCAACGGTTCCTGGAGTTCATAAATTCAAATGCCATGGAACAGCTAGTCACTGTTCCCATGAGAGGAGAAAATATACTAGATCTCATTGTCACAAACATGGGGACAAAATGCTCCACACCGGAAGTATATCCCTCATTGGTGAGATCTGATCATAAACTAATCTCACTGGAAATCCACATCCCGCCCCCACCCCAAACAAAAAAGACCATAGTGAAGAACTTCTCTAAAGCAAACTTCACACTACTCAAGACTGGTGCGTTATCCTTCAAGGCCCCTGAGCCAGTGGAAACCACAACCCAAGCTGCGGAAGCCCTTACAAATGCCTTCTATGACCACCTCCAGGACTGCATGGATCAGGCAATCCCAAATAAAAACAAGACTCTTTCCACAAAGGGCAAACGTCCAGTCTGGTGGACCACAGCCATTAACAAACTTTACAATAAGAGGAGAAAGCTATTACATGATAGAACAAAATCCATAAAAGGGAAGTCACCCCTGATCATTATTAGTAAAAAAATACGAGCACTCATAAAATCAACTAAGGCCAATTTTGAGAGAAAAATTGCCATGGATTCAAAGGACAATCATAAGGCCTTTTTCAGCTATGTTAGGAACCTGGGTGGTAACTCCCAGATATGCTCAGAATTAGTCCAAAATGATACAAAAATCACTGAACCCACAGACATTGCCAACATACTGGCAGACAGGTTCAGTGCAAACTTCACCCCTCTCCCCTAAAGGAGAGATAACTATCCCAGCCGAGTGTAGCCTCCCGGACATCTCAAATGCGCAGGTGAAAGCTGCTCTCTCTAAAGCTAAAAACACAGCATCAATGGGACTGGATGGTGACCCGGCTGTGTGCTACACGAGCTAAATGAGGAATTAAACCGCACATAAGGCAGCTGTTTAATCTCAGCCTTACCACAGGATACGTGCCCAAGGAGTGGCGTACGGCAACTGTGGTCCCACTCCACAAAGGCGGCGCCACTACGGACCCTGGTAATTACCGCCCCATAAGCTTAACAAGTCTAGTCTGCAAAGCTATGGAGAGGATCATAATGGAGCTCATAAACAAAGATATAGGGGACTTACAGACATTGGACCCGACCCAGTTTGGCTTTGTCAAGGGAAGATCATGCCTTTTGAACTTGGTCGACTTCTTCGAAACAGTCACCAAGGCCATTGATGAGGGAAAGGCAGTCCATACAGCCTACCTTGACCTTGCAAAGGCTTTCGACACAATACCCCACTCGGGTATTGTAGAAAAACTTACCAGCTTAAATGTAAGCCCATATGTCACAAGATGGGTTGCAAACTGGCTTAAGGACAGAACCCACAGGGTTAAAGTTGCTGGCGCTGTGTCAGACTCCAAGCCGGTCACAAGTGGTATCCCACAGGGCTCGGTCCTTGGCCCCCTATTGTTTGGCATCTACTTCTCAGAAGTACAGGCCAACATGGGAGGACTTTGGCTGACAAAGTTTGCAGACGACTGCAAACTGGGCGCCATAGTGGAAAGTGCATCGGACACGGATATCCTTCAGAAGGGACTCACGGAAACAGATAGCTGGTGCCAGAGCCATGGCCTGAAGTTAAACGCCAAAATGTATAGTCATACCCTTCGGGAAAAACAAGGTAACCCCAAGCTACCATATAGGTGGCAATCCACTAAGCACAGAAGAGGTTATCAGGGACCTGGGGACCCAGGTTGACAGTGGCCTTTCTTTTGACACTCACGTTGCTAAAGTGGTTAGAAAGACCTTCTACATTGCCCACCTGATCATGAAGGATTCACATCCAGATCTAGTGAGGTCATTGTTCCCCTGTACTCTTCACTTATCAGACCAATGATCGAGTACAATGCCCCATTCGGGATGTATCTCACCCGACATCTGCAGCAATTGGACAGACCCCAAAAGTTCCTCACAAAAGGATAAAGGGACTCCAAAATCTGTCATATGCTGCCAGATTGAAGAAACTCCAGCTCTATTCAGTCGCATACCGTCTGCTCAGAGGTGACATGTGCCTGACATACAAGGCCATGTCCAACCCGGAATTAATGGACATGCTCCACCTCAAAAATCCAAATCCACCAAAACCACTAGAGCAAGCGACTTAAACCTTAGCACGGATATAAATAGGGCGTGCTGGAGGGATAGATTTATCACTCAGAGACTCCCTATGCTGTGGAATAAAATCCCGGTCCATGTGAGGCAGAGCACCTCGCTGACTCTGTTCAAGAGAAATCTAGACCTGTGGATGGGAGATCGTAGGTTTACCCCGGGAATCATCTCTGTGTCACTGCTGGACAGAGGCACAACAAACTAATGGGCACAGTATTTTTTCATATAAGGGGTGGCGTAAGCCACAAAAATTTGGGCTAGGCTTATAAATGCCTTAGGGCAGATAGCCTAGTATAAACCTATGAACCTATGAACTACTCTGTGTTTAACTAGAACTCAGTATAATGCAATGTAAACAATGCAACTTAAACAAATGGAGTTTTCCTTCCCAGGCCTCCTCTGAAAAATGGGTATTATCTAGTCAAACTTTTCTGGTAAATAAAAATAAATAATAATAATGCATTCTTCTGTGTAGTATATCTTATAAGTAAAGGCATTACATCAAGATCTCAGGATGTTATAATCCCATTTTACTTGGCCCCCATCAGATTAATAATTCAGTACAATGCTCCCGTTTGTATGTACCTCACCAGACACCTGCAACAACTGGAGAGACCACAAAGGCTTCTAACTAAGAAATCACAGGGTACACAAAACAAGTCTTATGTGGAAAGACTGAAAGCCCTGCCGCTGTATTATGTCTCCTATAGGTTGATAAGGGGTGACCTCTGTCTGGCTTACAGTGCAGTCTCTTAACCTAGCCTTGATGGAAATGCTGCACATTCGTAAATCAAATTGCAGGAGGGTCACTCCCTCCAGGGATCTTAATCTGGCCTCTGACAAGAGCAGGTCATGCTGAAGAGACAAATTCATCTTCCAGCGGCTGCCACTTCTCTGGAACAAGCTTCCAACTCACGTGAAACAGAGCCCCTTCTAACCCTCTTCAAATGCAACCTAGATCAATGGATGGGTACCTGCTAATTCACTCCTGGAGTGGTACCCATGTCCATTGTGGACAGCAGAAGTAGGCATTAACTACCACAGACCCTTATCTCTGTTAACGTCTCTCACATAACAACCGACAACTGGAGCAACTTGGGATAACTGTAATGCCTCTAGGACGATTAGCCTAGTAACCTCCTATGAACCTATAAATGGTTAGAGTGTGTTTAATATATAGCTGTAAATAAATTGAACAACATGAAGTCTATGGGCTTTATTCTTATATTTTAACAATGAATATATTTTTTAATTTAACTTGTTTTTGAAGCATGCAGGTGTGAAATGCACTGGTTGTGCTACAATTTGTCTAGCACTTAATGCAGATGAGTGGATCCATCAGCTGTTAAAGAGCTGCTTCCTGTAATACAAGGTTTGATACCCTCAGCCTTTGTATTATCTTCTGTGAGACTCCAACCAAGTTGCTTCACCAGACAGTACTCCTGGGTTGGTGCAAAACAGGGATGTTTGTGTCCAGAGAGCTGTCTCAGGTTGTTAATAAATTTCTTACACATTTGTCTCTTGAATTCTTGCACCCTTCACATAGCTGCTAATTAGTACTTCACTACATATTTGATTATGTAGTCCAGTACATCTCTTGTAGTTTAATGGGGTGGCGGAGAATTTTTTCACATAATGAAGTTTCAAGGAAAGAGAAGTTTAGTGTTTTTCATACTAAGTCCGTTTTCAATGTGAGAGTATTTTGTTTTGTTTGGAAGATTGCCATCAGTGTCTTTGCTGTAAAATTTGAAATAAAAGTTTTAAATGAAATTTAAATTTCTGTGATAATTGTAAAAATTAAAGAAACTAGTATGCATGCTGACAGATTTGAACAGTGTTTAATGGTAACTGGAAAGAGACAGCCAAGTAATGGGATATTGGTATGGCTGGCAAGTGCCTGGTTTACTACCCTGCAGAGGTCCCTATTTGACCACAGTCTGGCTCTGTTTATTCTAGAGATGTTATCAGCCACTCAGATAGGTCAGTCCTGTACTGAGTGATGCCAAGGGGGACATTTCTTATTGATGACAGGAAAACTATAAGGAGATCAAAAATGAGATTTGGGTATCCTACAAACATGTAAGCCCTCCCCCATGCACACACACACACACACACACACACACACACATAAATAAACTGTATGTTGTATGTAATTTTACCTCTGATTTTTGTATGACTTATGGGTTGTTGAACAAAAGCTGTTGCAGCATTTATATTGCCTTTGTTTTCCTTTAAATGCAAATAATTTATTAATTCATTAATAGGTCTCAATTGTATAATACTGTCGAAAAATGTTACATTTTATATTTTTGTAGTACCTTCTTTATAACCTCCAGCAACTGCGAAGGGGGGGGGGGTGACATTTGTCATGTCATATATTCTCCATCATTTGGAGTGATGGTCACAACTGTCTCATTTTCAGCATGTATTATGCAGTCATTGTTGCACACTTCTGTGATACATTTAGTTAAAAATTGCTAGTCTCTGTGGTAGGTACAGGTTACAGGTCACATTAAATGTGGGAAAAGTTTTGAAATGATTTATTGTGGTCTCATTTTTTATATATCACACAAACCTGGCATTTTAACAGGGGTGTGTACATTTTTTATATCCACTGTATCACATGATAATCACTATTTAGATACTGTATTTTATTTATTTATTTATTTTACATTTATTGACCGGGAGAGTCCGACTGGATATATGTCCATTTTCAGCGGAAGCCCGGGGAGAAAAGCTCACATACCAAAAAAGAGAGAGTACATACATCACCGAGTGATAAACTCAGGCAGCCATGTTTAGAAAAATATAGACAAAGAATACAGGCAGATATCAATATACACAATGTGCAGACTTGCATCTGATTGGCAAAGACATATCAGAAAATGTGAACATAGAATACAATCAGATCTCATAATTCACAATGCTTAGACATTCAAATGCTATGAGGCATAGATACTTGGCTAAACAGCAGGTTTGGTAGCAAGATATGTATTAGTGAAGTTGTTAGTCAGGTTTAGAACAAGAACACAGCCAATGAGATGTGAGTTTTTTTTGAGTTGTCTTTTAAATAGGGGTAGTGAGGTTTCCTTGGTAATGGTAGTAGGGAGTAGATTCCAGATTTTACCGGTTGAGTTGGCAAATATAGCATCGCTAGCAGAGTTGTTGGATTTTTGGGTCAGTATCATTAGTTTATCAGCAAAGCGTATTGGCCTGGGGGCACTTTGAGGGGTGAGAATATTTTTGGGGCAGGGGTGTTATGAGGTTGATGGAGTATTTTATGCGCTACTATAAGATGGTTGAAATGTAGACGGGTAGGATACTCTAGCCATCTCAGTACTTTGAGGTTTTGGCAATGGTGGATCCTAAAAGCCATGCCAGTAGTGAATCTGGCTATATGATTGTAACATCCTGGTAATTTGTTGAGATCAGTTTTGGATAGGTTGGTGAGTACAGGGGAGGCATACATAAGGGTAGAGAGTAGGTGTGATCTTGCAATAGCTACCCTAGCTTGGGGGGGTGAGGAAAGGTTTGGCTCTGTACAGGGAGCCAAATTTTTTGTTGATGGACTTAATGGTGGGACTGACATGCTTATCAAATTTAAGGTTGATATCTATTATGCTAGTACTAACCCATGAACCTACACCATTTTGGGTTGGGAGGGTAGCTTAATGGCCAAGGTGTTTGCCTTACAAACACAAGGTGCAGGGTTTGAGTCTCTCAATGGATAATTGGCTAGGCTTAAAATGGCTCACAAGGGCAGTAAGCTTAGTACTGAACTATGAACTATGATGCCTAGAAGCTTTGTATGGTTATCAGGGGAGATAATGGTGTCATTGTTAGATCGGATGTTGAAGGAAGGAGGAGAAATTCTACAGTTAGAGGAGAAAAGTAGTAGCTTGGTTCTGTTAGGATTTAGAAGCAGGCGGCGATTAGCTAGCCATGTTTCTACCATGGTGAAAGTGGTCTGGGTGAGGGTTAGAAGTTGTGTAGGAGTGGAGGCGGAGCACATTAGCATTGAGTCATCTGCATATTGGATGCAGGTGGCTCCTGGGATGGCGGTGTGCAGATCATTGATAAAGATAGAGAAAAGAAGGGGACCTAGTATGGACACTTGTGGGACACCTAGGATTAGAGGAAGTTGGGATGACAGCTTGCTCTGCCATAAGACAGCCTGCTGTCTACCGTTTAGGTAGGAGTGAAACCACTGTATTGCATGTTGGTTTAAACCGATGGTTTGTAGGGTATTGAGCAGTAGCTGATGGTTGACCATTTTGAAAGCTTTTGAGAGATCTAGGAAGAGCGCTGAAGATAGTTTGTTGTTGTTACGATAAAGACTGATGACATCAGAGAAAGATAGAAGAGCCGTGGTGGTACTGTGGAATGGCCTAAAGCCGTGCTAAGAGTTGGCGAGCTTCCCATTTTGAATAAGAAAGTGCATTCAAACACAAATTCCACGTTTACTATTGTTAAACCCACTATCACAGCTGACATGCTCCTCCTAACTTGCCCAGCCTCTTTACTCTTAATTCTCAGCCGCCTACATCTATATCTTCACATACCCCCCCCCCCCCACACCAATACACATCAACCTCCTCCTCTAACCCTCTCCCCGGTAAACAATACAGCTTCTCATGTACATCCTCCCAGCTTTTCCCCTCTACCCTCCCATTTTATTCAAGCCACAAACTGGCCTACTCACCCTCTATGAAACCACACCTGACACCAGTATGCTCACCTAGGAATAAAAAACACTTCCCATGGTATGCATTCCTCATTACCTATCTACTCAAATGTGGAGACATATATCCTAACTCTGCTCCACCCTCTAATCCTAACCAAAAGATTAACCCCAAAGATTTAAACATACTTACTCTTAACCTTAAAAGTATATGTAATAAATATGTGTAATAAAACAGCCCCACTGCATGCCCACTGCATGCCTGGATTGATCAAAATAAACCTGACATACTAGCTCTTACTGAAACTTGGCTAAACCCTAATGTAAAAGACTCAGAAATAATACCTACAAACTTTGCAATAACCAGAAGAGATAGAGGTAAAAAATGTGGGAAGTATAGCCCTTCTATATCCCTCTACACTCAGCATCACAACCTACACCAGTAATATACCCATCTTTTTCAGTGCTGAAGTACTAATCTTCTTTTTGAATCTCAATATATCAAAAAGAATTTGCATAATAATAATATATATCCCACCAGGTAACAATATACCAGTGTTGGAAAATATTTTATCCTGGACATCCCAAACAATAAACCTTGAAACAAATCTTAGGAGACGTAAATACAGAATGGCAAACCATAGCTTCCGACTCCCCCACAAATAGTATAAATCTGTATGTTTTTTTCTCAGCATATCAATGCTCCAACAAGATACAGCAAAGATTTTACCCGCCAATCTACCTCAGACTGGATTCTAGCATCCCAACCTGCCAATTACCCCTCTTCTGGTACACTGTCTACCCCCCTGAGTGATCATCTACCAGCTTATTCCCTTAGAACAAACTCCCAACAACTGAGAGTACACACTAGAAAATCAGTTAGGAACTCAACTAATTTTTGTCAGCATAAATTCAACAATCTCCTACAGAAAAGAGACTGGACACCCCTTAAACAACACCCCTTAAACAACTACCCCTTAATGATGCTGTACTATACTTTAATAACACCTTCCTTCACATACTTAATACACTAGCTCCCATTCGTATGAAAAGAATCAAAAAGAACTCAGCACCATGGTTCTCTAAGGAATGTAAACACCTGATGAAGCAAAGGGACCTAGCCTGGTCAACCTGGAAACAAAACAAAAATAAATAAACAAAATCATGTTAATTTCAAAACACTACATAACAAAGTGACAAAACTAAATAACAGAGATAAGAAGTCATATTATTCCCAGCGTCAACTCCAGCATAAAATCAACCCCAGTAAATTTTGACACTCCGTATCTTCTCTACTTAACCCTGGAAGAATTAGAGAGCACACCCTATCACCTGATACCCCTCCATCACAAATAGCCGAAAACTTTAACAAGCACTTCATAAAATCAATTTTGGACCTACTAACACCCCTAATGCTGGACCCACACCCCCACCCTTCAACCTATTCAGACACCAACCCCAGGCCATTAACTATTTCTAACCCTGTCATTACAAACCCCCCTACTCAACAAAATGTCATACAAACCCTATTCTCCTTTCAGCCCATACCCACTGACACCATTAAGAAAGTGCTACAAAAACTAAAACCCTGCTCTACCTCAGCTGACAATTCCCCCCCCCCATACTTTCTCACACTGGCTGCTAACTCAGTCATCTACCCAATCAGTATCCTTATAAATAGGTCTTTATCTGAATCAGAAATACCTACCATATGGAAACAATCTCAAATCACCCCATCCACAAAGGAGGCAACTCTTTTGATCCATCCAATTTCCGTCCTATATCCATCTTGTCACCCATATCCAAAATTCGAGAGAGAGGTATCCATCAGCAGGCAATGAAATATCTACTGCAAAACAACCTTTTAACCAAAATCCAACATGGCTTCTGACCTAGCTACAGCCCTATTATCTTTTACAGACACCATGAACAATACCAGAGATGCAAGATGCTATACAGCAACAGCATTCCTTGATCTCTCCAAGGACTTTGACACAGTGTCTCATCCCTTACTTTTAAACACACTGTCTAACTTAGGCTTCTCACATAACACAGTAAAATGGTTTCAGAGCTACCTCAAGAATCGTAAACAAGCAGTGAAATGTCCAATGAACGCTCACCCTTTCTCCACAACCCTACTGGAGTCCCCCAGGACTCCATCCTAGGACCCCTACTCTTCAACATTTTAACAAACAACCTTCACACTGCCTCTCACCCTGGGACCCTCATTCAGTACGCTGATGATTCCACCATAATCTGCACTGCTCAATCACTACCATAACTACTTTCAAAAACTCAACAGTCCTTTACTGCAGTTGAATCCTGGCTAAGAAATGCCCAACTCTTTCTTAATCCAAAGACAAAAGTAGTACTCTTTCATCCCCAAAACACCTCCCCGGTCACCGATCATTTCAACATCCTTGCATCTGACAACACTGTCATACAAATAGTGCAGGAAACCAAACTTCTAGGTGTTATCATTGACAATAAACTTTCATTTGACTCCCATATACAGCAAAATATAAAAACAACTCATCAAAAACTGGGACTCTTATATAGAAACAAACATTTCTTTACTGCAGCACCAAAACTACCCTTGCAAAAACATTTTTACTTCCCTTCTTTATGGTGCCCCTATCTTAACTAACTTACAAAATTCTACCCTAAGCAAGTTGGATCAGTGCTACAACAAAGTTGCAAGGTTTGCCACAAACTCTAAATATCACACATACCACTGTAAACCACTCCTAGAATTAAACTGGCTTGAACTCCCAAACCAACTTCCCTTTATTCAGCTATCCACCTTGCACAACCTTATTTTCAAGCCTACTGTCTGCCCTCCACTAGCTAATCTAGTCACCCCTTACACACCAAATTGATCCCTACGATCAGAAGACAAAAATCTTTTAGCTAACAACACCCACAAGAAAACCTGGTCACTGTCTGTATTCATACTCTGTCTCTATACTTTGGAATTCACTACCTCTAGCTACCAGGTCTATGCCTGCACTAACCCATTTCAAAGTCTCTAAAAAAATCATCTCAGAAATACATGGCTCTGCTCCTGCATTAAGCCTGCCTAATGCTCAGGTCTTCCTCTTCTGTCATATTTCAATCCCTCACAGACTGCAAGATCCTAAGGCTCTTCTAACTCTTTCTCTGCTTCTATATAATATCCTTAAGCTACTGCTCAGGCTGTATTGCTTCTATTCTTTTTAACTCTCTCTCACTATTTATCTACATCACTAACTTTCTGGCTGCTACTTTCCTAACTGAAACTAATATTCTATTTTGCATGTACTATAACAATCAATGTCACACACTGCACTACCTACATACTATTTTTTTGGACACTATCTACATCATATATGGTGAGAGTGACTATTATTGTCTGCAGTGTTTTAACTGTATAGAATTGTCTAGATGTGTAGTAATATATTGCAACATCTTGTAGCAGTTTGTTCTTTCAACTTATTTTTTGTATAATATTTCTAATGTAATTTGCATTGTATTGGATTATACTGTATTTGTATTTACTGTATGTGGAGCTTTTCTCCCCATGCCTCTGTTGAAAACGGGTTCTGTAAACCCAGTCAGACCACCCGGTAAACAAATGTCAAATAAATATATAAATATTAAATAAGAATTTACATCTAACTTAAGTGTACAGCTATTCAAAAAGCATAACCACAGAGACGGCAGTACTAACCACACACCCCTTTTCACTATGTGCATGCACAAACACTTCACACTTCAATAACATCATAGCCGACGTTAGGCACCCGCCAAACCCGCGGCCACGGGGAGCCCCCGATTTTCTCCCCACATATGAGGGCCCCCATATAAAGCAGCCGCGGGTTTCAACATCGCTTCCACTCCTTGCTTGTCTCCTTGTTCATTCGGCAGTGCCGTCGCGCGATTCCGCCTTTTATATAGGACTGGGACCTGTCATTTACATTGAAACAAAATAAATGCCTAATAATAAAGACTTCATCCCGACATGAGTTGTGCGGGTTAATAGGTAGCAAAGCCTCATACCCCAAAAGCCGTAGAAAATCTTACCCATCAAAGGTCAATCAATGGTGTACACGAATACTTAATGAATATTCATGTCGATCTTCTCCGTAACCTCATCAATATTCATTAAGTATTCGGCAACAGTCATTAGCAGAAACAGAGTAGCCGGGCTTACTCTTTGTACTCTAAGTACATTTTGTTTCTGAGCATCATATCAACATTGTTAGGGGATATTATATCTGCTACTGCCGAAATGAATGCCTTTAACAACAGGTGCAATTTTACTAATCTAAAAATAATACTTTTAATAGTTTTAGGGGAAACAGCTGACATTTTTACTTACATTTATTAAATGCTGGTGGGGTGAAAATATTTTGAGAGATGTGCCCAGTTAAGTCATAGGTGTGTGTGTGTGTGTGTGTGTGGGGGGTAGTAGCAAGACCTTGTAAATACAAAATGGAAATCGGTTGCTACACCCTTGCCTAACAGAGTTTAATATATAAAATATATAATAATATATAATACAATAATATATAAAAAATACACAAAGTTCTTAAAATCACAAGATTTGTTACAGTACAAACGGAGCTAAATAATAACCCTAACAATTAAAAATTACATTACAATTAAAAATACACTACTACTTTGTAAACTAGTTGCTAATAGACATTTAAAAAATATAAATTGCATCCAGTAAAATATATTCTGCAGTAAGCAGATACCTTCATCACAGATGTCAATTGAAATCTGAAAATTAATGTTGTCAAGCAGTAAGTTACGCACAGTAGGAAGCAGAAATGATTAAAAGACAATGGCAACATTCAGCATTGAAACTGAATGGGAAGAGCATACCATAGGTATGAATATTTTATGCACTTATTACCAATTTTAAAATTGCAATTACTACACTGGTTTAAGTAGTAATGATTTACTGATGTTGGTGATTTTATGCTGTTTTTAACAATTTTAAAGTTTCAAGTGATAACTTCTGATTCAGTTTCAGTACTGAATGTTACCATTTTTTTTGTTTTGCAGTTCCTGTTTATAGGTGATTAGTAGGCTAATGGTGCAAGAACCTTTATAAGCCTAACCAATAATACCCAGGATATGACAATATTATATGTTAATTCCCCATATATGGGATGGGGTAATATTAGAGTAGTGGGTCTTTGGGTTTTGGAGCCCTGAGTCATTTTACAGACTGCATCTGTCCATAAGGGACATGGGCAGTAACCCAGGAGTAAATTTACAGTTCCCCATCTATTTATCTAAATTCCTTCTGAAGACAGTGAGGAACGGGCTTTGTTTTACAAAGATGGGAAGTTTATTCCATAGATGAGGTAGCCTTTGGGATATGACTGTTTTATTGTTAAGCACAAGCTTTCGTAAAAAAATATGACTTCTTCAGAACAATGAATACAAGTGATACAAACAAATCACTCAATTTAAATACCCTCCCCCAGCAGCAGTTATTACATCACATCCTACCAATTAATTATTTAAAAAGAGATACACTTATAAAAATGTTAAACCCCATTGTGCTTCACATAAAGTCATCTTCTTTCGGCTGTACCCGTTAGGGGTCACCATAACGGATCATCTGTTTCTATCTCTTCCTGTCCTCTGCATCTTGCTCTGTCACACCAACCACCTGCATGTCCTCTCTCACCACATCCATAAACCTTATCTTAGGCCTTCCTCTTTTCCTGTTACCTGGTAGCTTCATCCTTAGCATCTTTTTCCCAATATACTCAGCATCCCTCCTCAGCACATGTCCAAACCAACGTAATCTTGCCTCTCTGGCTTTGTCTCCAAACATTCCAACCTGTGCTGACCCTCTAATATACTTATTCCTAATCCTGTCCACCCTCGTCACACCCAGTGCAAATCTTAACATCTTTAACTCTGCCACATCCAGCTCTAACTCCTGCCTTTTTGTCAATGCCACTATCTCCAACCCATATAACATAGCTGATCTCGCTACCCTCTTGTAGACCTTCCCTTTCACTCTTACTGGCACTCGTCTGTCACAAATCACTCCTGACACTCTTCTCCACCCAATCCATCCTGCCTGTACACTCTCTTTGTCACCTCTCTTCCACACTCACCATTACTCTGAACTATCGATCCTAAGTATTTAAACTCATCCACCTTCGCTACCTCTACTCCTTGCATCCTCACCATTCCTCTGTCCTCCCCCTCATTCACACACATATATTCTGTCTTAGTCCTGTTGACCTTCATTCCTCTTCTCTCTAGAGCACATCTCCACCTCTCCAGGGTCTCCTCCACCTGTTCCCTACTCTCACTACAGATCACATTGTCATCTGCAAACATCATAGTCCATGGGGACTCCTGATGTAATCCCACCTCCACTTTAAACGCATCAGTCACTTCCACCTCAGACCTCACCGCTGTCACACTACCCTTGTACATATCCTGTACCACTCTTACATACTCCTCTGACACTCCCGACTTCTTCATACAATACCACAACTCCTGTCTAGGCACCCTGTCATGTAAACAACACAAATAAAACTATACTTGTTACATAAAATACAACTATTGCATGAAAAATGTAATTCTTGCATAAAATAGAACAATTTAAGTTTCAACAAGGACATAATGCTAATCATTTAATTTAGGCCAGGACTAACATTGGCATTCAACTTAATTTGCCACTTTAGTTCTAAAAATTCCAAATATTCTTCTAATGCCCCCCCCCCCCCGGACCCTAAATCAGCATGATCTATTGCACAAAACTTAAATTTATGTGTGGGAAACATCGGAGCATGGTTAAATAGAGCATTTTTATCATTATTCTGTTTGATGTTGTATAAATGTTCATATACCCTTTGTTTTAGGGCCCTTTTTGTTTTCCCACGTAGAATCATAGGTTCATAGGTTGGTACTAGGCTATCGGCCCTAGGGCCTATACAAGCCTAGCCATAACAATTCCCTGGCTATTTCTTCCCACACTATTTATTTCCCTGGACCCATGTCTAGCAGGGCGACTGACGTGATCCCAGGGGTGAATTTCCTTTCTCCCATCCAATCATCAAGGTTCCTATTGAAGACGGCCAAAGAAGAGCTCTGCTTGACATGTATGGGCAGTCTATTCCAGAGTCTGGGGAGTCTCTGGGTCAGGAGCCTATCCCTCCAGCATGTTTTGTTTATTGTGATGACAAGATTTAGATCCATGGAGCGTGTGGCTCTGAGGGATTGGGATTTCTTTAAGTGTAGCATGTCCAACAGCTCTGGGTTTGACATGGCCTTGTATGTTAAGCAGAGATCACCTTGGAGTAGACGATATTCGACAGAGTACAGCTGGAGTTTTTTAAGGTGGTCAGCATAGGGCATCTGCTTTAGGCCTGTGATTCTTTTAGTGAGGTATTTCTGCAACCTTTCCAGTTGTTGCAGATGTCTTGAGAGGTACATATCAAATGGGGCGTTGTATTCTATAATGGGTCTAATAAGGGATGAGTACAGTGGGACAATGACCTCTTTTTTTCTGGACGAAAGCCCTTAGTGATGAGGTGTGCCACATAGAAGGATTTCCTGACTGTTGTGGTGATGTGATTATTGAAGGTGAGACCACTGTCCACCTGTGTCCCCAAGTCTCTTATCACACTTTTGGTGTTTAGTGTACTGCCACCTATGTGATAATTCATGGGTACATGTTTTTTCCCAAAGGGGATAACTACATTTCTTGGCATTGCGCTTGAGCCCATGGCTCTGGCACCAAGCATCTGTTTCTGTAAAGCCCTTTTGTAGGGTATCCACATAATTTGGGGATTCAATAATGGTTCCCAGTTTTCAGTCATCTGCGAACTTTGTTAGCCAGAGTCCCTTAGTGTTGGTCTGTATTTCAGAGAAGTAGATGCCAAGCAAGAGAGGTCCCAGGACTGAACCCTGAGATACTCCACTTGTCCCGAGCTGGATTTGGAGTCAGCTACTTTTACAGTGTGGGTTCTGTCAGTAAGCCAGTTGGCAACCCCATTGAGTGACGTAGAGATTAATGCCCAGCTTAGTAAGTTTATCTAGGATTCCAAAGTGGGGAAAGGTGTCAAAGGCCTTGGCGAGGTCCAGATAGGATGTGTGGACTGCCTTACCCTCGTCCACAGCTCTGGAGACTGATTCGAAGAAGTCAGTAAGGTTCAGGAGACAAGATCGGCCCTTCACGAACCCAAACTTGGTAGGGTCCAGTGTTTTAAGGTTGCCAATGTCTTTGTTTATACATTCCATGATAATACGTTCCATGGCCTTGCAGATCAGGCGCGTCAGACTGATGGGGCGGTAGTTCCCGGGATCCAAGGTGGATCCCCCCCTGTGGAGTGGGATAACTGTAGCTGTCGCCACTCAGTGGGCATGAAGCCTGAGGTGAGGGTATGATTAAACATGACACTTACGTGAGGTGCCAGTTCATTTTGTAGTTCATTTAGTACATAGGATGTCATCTGGTCCCATGGATGCTGTATTCTTAACTTTGGAGAGTGCATTTTTTACCTGTGTGGCCGTTATTACCGGAATCTGACAATCTTCCAGTATTGAGATGGGCCATTTGGGGGGTGAAGTTGGCACTGAATCGATCTGCAAGGATACTGGCAATATTCTTGGGATCAGTATATTTAATGCCACTCTGTTGTAGCTCAGAGCAGATCTGAGCATTGCCATTTAGATTCTTGACATAGTTATAGAATGCCTTGTGGTTGTCTTCTTTGGCAATTTTATTTTCGTAACTAACTTTGGAGAATTTTATGAGGAATCTCAGCTTCTTATTGAGGCTGGTAAGGGAGTTTTTTGCATCCTGGGAATTTCCTCTTTTCTGCAACAGTTTTTTCCTTTTGTTGTTAAGTTTGTTTATGGCAGTGGACCACCAGATTGGCTTCCTTTTTTTGGAGGAGAGCATCTTGGTTCTATTTGGGATGGCACGATTCATGCATGAGTGAATGTGCTCGTACAGTGCCTTAGTGTAGGACTCAGCAGTCAAACTTTCAGTTCTCGTCTGCATGGGTGTCATGAAGTTTGTAGCATGAAGTTGGCCTTGGAGAAGTTTTTTATGGAGGTTTCCTTACTGGGGCATGAGGGTGGGATGTGGATGTTAAGGGTGACTAGCTTATGGTCTGACCTGACCAACGAGGGGGTGACCATAGGTGTGGAGCATCGATTCCCATGTTGGTAATGAACAGGTCTAGGATATTGGAGCCTCTGGTGGGACTATGGATTAGTTGATCCAGGACACTGGAATTTATGAATTTCAAGAACTGTTGGGCAAAGGTGTTGGTGCACGAGTAGTTTTCCCAGTAAATGGCAGGGTAGTTGAAATCACCCAGTATTAGGGTGTTTGGTTGTATATTAATATTTTTCAGTATGTTTAGAAAGGTGTAGTGAGAATCTTGGGGCATGGTGGGGGATCTATCTGTAGCAAGCTACAATTTGGATTGCAGTCTTACCTAGTGTTAGTTGCACCTGCAGAATTTCAGATGCATTGTGTTGGGCAACTAACTGCAGGAATCACATTTAGCAATGTATACCACCCCTTTTGAGTAACAATAATACTTCTTTTTGGGGTAAATGACTCCAAAATTCTTAATATGAACATTGTCACTTTCCAATATGTGGGGACATTGGGTACACCTACCACATCTAAAACACCACCTATCTTTATGTATCTTCCTAGCTGTTTCCAACAAATTCTTAAAATATGCATCCTTCTTATATACTATAACTGGTTTGTCACCCAAAGTTCTATTGACCTTCTTGTCTAAAGAAAATGCCATCCAAAATTATGTTTCTAATATCATAAAAATTAAGTGTATAGGGAATGACAAGGGCCCTTGAAAATTTGCCCTGTGTATCCCTACTTAGACTAACTGATGTCTCTATGACTCTAAATGTTTCTGTGACTGCACACATCTGCATTCTCCAGGATGAACAGTGCTTCCAGGGAGTGCAGTTTTTTTTTATTTAACCTCCTAGCATTGAGCAACAGAACCATTACGTGGTCGCAAGTGATTTTTGTTATGTTGGAGGATTTAACAACTTGGCACATACTAAAAAAGGCAGTATGGAGATGGATAAAGTTTTTTAAAGTACCCGAAAACCAAGTGGTGCCACGTGCAAACCAGCTCTGGCAAAACATCATGGTTTTGCTATCATGTCTCCCCAGGCTGACAGATATTGCATTTTCTTGTTGTGACACCAAACACCAAGCCAATTGTTGAAGTCAATCATTTTTTGTTGGTACTGTGGCATCATCATTGGTGAAGGTAGGTTGCTACTCAAGGCTAGATTCATACCCACCTGGGACACATATTCAGAGAGCTCCATCATGTCCCTCTTCATATAGTCTAGTGAGGTATGTCTTAGATAGTTTACACTTGCATGGATTATGACTGTGCCATACTGGTACTTGTGGTTTAAAGACCTAAGTACATGAGTGATCTGGTGAATCCTGGCTCCAGACAGACAGCTGTCTGTGATCTTCTACTTGTTTAGTCTGGTATCAGTATGTCTTACAATGGAATCCTCAACAAATAAAATATTTGTTTGTGCGGTGTGTTGTCTTATGGGTGTGGAAGCGGGCTACTATGATTTTTAGAGTTATGTGCTGTGCGAGGAGCTGTCTTTTTTGAATGTTTGCAGGGCCACTGAGAGATGCTTTCAGGAGATCTTGGAGGTTGGAGTAGCTTATATACGAGTACCTCTGCATATACGGGTCTACGTGTTTGTTTTTTTGTGTTGGTAGTGCATGTTTTGGGTATAGCACTGAAAACTTCTGTGAATTCCTGCTTTGCTGGTCAGCTTTTCATAAAATAATTTTACTCTTACAATACTGCATTTCACTGTCTACTGCCACACATGCAAAAAAGACAAACACAATCAAAATGAAAGTTGAAACATACCTGTCATCCTCTTACAATCAAAAATCAGTGCATGCTTTAATATGAGCATGAAAGTTGAAACATACCTGTCATCCTCTTACAATCAAAAATCAGTGCATGCTTTAATATGAGCATCTTAGTTGAGCAATTAGTGTTGCATAGTTAATGTGAGCAATTTATGATTAAAATAATTTTAAATAAAATGATTATATAGATTAGATTAGTACTAGGCTAACTGCTCTTGCGAGCCATTTAAGGCAAGGAAATTATCCCTTGTGAGACTCAAACCCTGCACTTTATATTTGTAAAGCAAACACCTTAACCATTAGGCCACCCTCCTAACTATAAGTAAAATAATTTTGTGGAAAACTGTCAACATTCAGCACAGGAGAACAGACAAAGCAGGCTTTCATACATCGCAAGTCAGGTGTCATTTGCATATATGTTAAGCAAATCCAATATATGCATGATGTCATACCCAAACGTGAATGCATGTCATGCTTCATTTGCATATGTCATCATACCCATTTCACATATCAGTCAAGGAAATGATACCCCCCCCCCCCACCTGTGCAGTCCCTTATTGGTACTAAATTTTATTTATTTAACATTTGTTGACTGGGAAAGTCCGACTAGGACAGAGCCTATTTTTAACAGAGGCCCAGGGAGAAATGCTGCAGAAGCATGTCTTTGGAATGTGGGAGGAAACCACACGAATACAGGGAGGACATGCAGACTCCACACAGAAGGCAACCTAGCTGAGAATCGAACCAGTGAACCTCTTGCTGGGGGGGGGGGGGCAAAGTTTGCTGCACCACTGTGCAGTCCCGTGGGGTCAGTGTGTGTGTGTACCATTGTGAGTGGCTACCTTACTGTGGTACAGGGGCTTGTCATAATGTAACATTGGTACTAAATGCCAGCCAGTGTGTACATTGACATTTCAAGTCTTTTTAATGGTCTGAATGTAATAATACTACACAGTGATTGTTAAATGGTGCTGCATGAGTTTGATAGGGAAGAAGGCATGATGGCACTATGGTCACACTTTTTATATTCTCCTGGGTAGGGCCCCCAACTTGAATCTTGCTGGGGGCCCCCAAAATACTAGCACTGGCCCTGAATAACATTAAGACAAAAAAAAAAAAAAAAAACAGTTATAGCCCCAATAAACATTTAAAATAACCATGTCAACCCACACATTTTGCCAACCAATATCTAAGCCACAATGCTTCACTAGGGACGGCTTGCACCTGTCACCCCTGGGCTTTCGGATATTGGCAAAGGCTCTTGCTACTCCCATAGTGCCTTTTTTTAGGCAAGGCTCAAAAGACAAACCCACCTCCATAGGTATCACAAGGGATAAGAAACTAAGAGTAATGCTACTCAACGCCAGAAGTCTAAACCTCAAGATGCACGCACTCGAAACTCTCCTTAGCATGGAGAACATCGATATCTGTGTAGTAACAGAAACCTGGTTCAGGGCTCCCGAGAGCACCCCAGCACTACCAGGTTATACCTCATACCATGCTTTTCGGCCCCAAAACTTGGACCGAACCACAAAAGGAGGGGTAGTATCGATATTCATCAAAGATACCCACACCTCCAGGTTGGTGGCAAAGCACGAAGCATCAGAGACTATCCATGTGTGACTAACAGTGGGTAAAACTGCCTTCTAGTTTATAGCCTGCTACAGACCACCCTCCCAAACCCAGGAACCCCACTCGGCCTTCCTGAGAACACTGGAAAATATGAAGGTCTCTCCAAACATCATTATATTGGGCGACTTCAACTACCCAAACATAGACTGGGAGCATTACTCTAGCTCCAACACCCTAGCCCAAAGGTTCCTAGAATTTATAAACTCAAATGCTATGGAACAACTTGTTACCACTCCCACAAGAGGGGAAAATATACTGGACCTGATCATCACCAACATGGGGACTCTCTGCTCCAGACCAGAAGTGTATCCCTCACTGATAAGATCAGACCATAAACTAATCTCACTGGATATTCACATCCCGACCCCACCCCCCTGCCCAGAAAACCACAGTGAAAAACTTCTCTAAAGCAAATTTCACACTCCTCAAAACCGAGGTGGAATCCTTCAAAGCCCCCGGGCCTATGGAAAATACGGCCCAGACCGCAGAATCCTTTATAAACACATTCTATGAACACCTTCAGGAATGCATGGATCATGTGATCCCAAATAAAACCAAGACCCAATCCTCCAAAGGCAGACGTCCTGTCTGGTGGACCCCAGTCATAAACAAACTATACAATAGAAGGAGAAAGCTACTAAATGATAGAGCAAAATCCCAAAAAGGGAAGGCATCACTGATCAGTATTAGCAAAAAACTACGGGCACTCATAAAATTGTCAAAGGCCAGCTTCGAGAGAAAAATTGCACAGGACACTAAGGATAATCATAAGGCTTTCTTTAGTTATGTTAGGAACCTGGGTGGTAATTCCCAGATATGCTCAGAATTAGTCCAAAATGACAAAAAATACACCGAACCCACAGACATTGCCAACATCCTAGATGACAGGTTCAGCGCAAACTCCCCCCCCCCACCAAAAGGGCAAATATCTATCCCAGCAGAGTGCTGCCCCCCTGACATCTTGATACTCAGGTAAGAGCCGCCCTCTCCAAAGCATAAAACACAGCATCAATGGGACCAGACGGTGTCCTGGGCTGTGTCCTACATGAACTCCAAGAAGAGCTAAACCCAAACATAAAACTACTGTTCAATCTCAGCCTTACTACAGGATATGTGCCCAAAGAGTGGAGTACAGCAACAGTGATCCCTCTCCATAAAGCTGGTGCCTCAACGGATCCTGGAAACTATCGCCCCATAAGCCTGACTAGCTTGGTCTGCAAAGCTATGGAAAGGATCATCATGGACCTCATAAATAAAGATATTGGGACCTACAGACACTGGATCCTACCCAGTTCGGCTTTGTTAAGGGCAGATCCTGCCTCTTAAACCTGGTTGATTTCTTTGAAACAGTCACCAAGGCCATTGACGAGGGGAAGGTGGTCCACACAGCCTACCTGGACCTCGCAAAAGCCTTCGATACAATACCCACTCGGGCATTATAGATAAGCTCACCAGCTTAAATATAAACCCCTATGTCACTAGATGGATTGCAAACTGGCTCAAGGACAGAACCCACATGGTTAGAATTGCTGGAGCCATGTCAGACTCCAAACCAGTTACAAGTGGTGTCCCACAAGGCTCAGTCCTGGGACCTCTCTTGTTCGGTATATATTTCTCGGAGGTACAGGCCAACACGGAAGGACTGTGGCTGACCAAGTTCGCAGATGACTGCAAACTGGGCGCCATAATCGACTCTCCAGCCGACACAAGCATCCTCCAAAAGGGCCTCACAGAAACAGACAACTGGTGACAGACCAAAAAGTGTATAGTCATCCCCTTTGGCAAAAACAAAGTGCCCACAAATTACCACATAGGTGGTAATCCATTAAGTACAGAAGAAGTAATTAGGGACCTGGGGACCCAAGTTGATAGCAATCTCTCATTTGACAACCACGTGGCCAAAGTGGTTAGAAAAACATTTTATATAGCCCACCTAATCATGAACGGATTCACATCTAGATCAGGGGAGGTCATCGTGCCTCTTTACTCATCCCTCATCAGGCCCATAAGTGAGTACAATGCCCCTTTTGGGATGTACCTTACCAGACACCTGCAGCAACTGGAAAGACCCCAAAAGTACCTCACCAAGAGGATCAAAGGGCTCAAACAGATGCCATATGCTGCCCGGTTAAAGAAACTCCAGCTCTACTCAGTAGCATACCGCCTGTTCAGAGGCGATCTGTGCCTGACGTATAAAGCCATGTCCAGCCCGGAATTAATGGACGTGCTGCACCTCAGAAAATCCAAATCCCATCGTGCTACGCGCTCGAGAGACTTGAACCTCAGCACTGAAATAAATAGGATATGCTGGAGGGACAGATTCATAACCCAGAGGCTCCCTTCACTCTGGAACAAAATCCCAGTCTAGGTTAGGCAGAGTCCCTCATTGACTCTCTTCAAGAGGAATCTTGATGCGTGGATGGGAGATCGTAGGTTTACCCTGGGTATCACTTCTGTGTCACGGTTAGACAGAGGCACAGTATACTAACCTCGAAAAAGGGCATAGCAAAATAAATTTAAAATGGGTGGCGAAAGCCAAACACATTCTGGCTAGGCTTATAAATGCCCTAGGGCAGGTAGCCTAGTATGAACCTATGAACCTATAAAATTATTTACAGTTTCACAAATGAAATAATAAATACAGATCTACTTACAATAGTGGTGAAGCACCCTCCAAGAGGAAAAAACGCTGAGAGAAGAAGGGAGCCACTTTTGAGATTTTAAGTATTTTTTCTCTGTTTATTTGCTAAGTTTTTCTGCATAGCTGCCTAGCTTGAGCATTTTCTGGCTTGTTAAACTTGATTTCTGTATTAGTAGCTGTATTTAGAGCACAACCAAAAGCTGTTTGCTGAATTTCCTGTTTGCACTTAATTTTAAATCGTTTTTTTCTTAAAACTTGCATATTTTCTGTCCTTGACCTAGCACTCGTGTGGGGTCACTTACTGCACTGTTATAACTTGATATTACTTGTGAACCTCTGCTATCTCTGTAAAAAACAAAAAAAAAAAAAAAAAATCTTGCTTTTTTCCCACTTTTCTGAGAGTTAAAAAAGTTCAGTTACAGGCTTGCTGTTCCTGAACTGTTTGAAAGTTTCTGTGAGGCCATTTTTGCTTGGGCTGAAGGAGGGTCTCTCTGTGATCAGTGGCAGTGAATAACATTGAGCAGCTTCCCTGCCCCCCGTAGAGGTGGTTACTAACTTGAAACTGTAGTTTTATTGGCCACTAGGGGTCATTTCCAAAACTCCTTCATCTTCCTCTCTTAAAACCTAGTTGCCTCGTGGTTTGGGCGTCTTTTCAGGCTTGTTGGCTGTTGGTGAAGCACCCTCCAAGAGGAAAAAACGCTGAAAGAAGAAGGGAGCCACTTTTGAGATTTTAAGTATTTTTTCTCTGTTTATTTGCTAAGTTTTTCTGCATAGCTGCCTAGCTTGAGCATTTTCTGGCTTGTTAAACTTGATTTCTGTATTAGTAGCTGTATTTAGAGCACAACCAAAAGCTGTTTGCTGAATTTCCTGTTTGCACTTAATTTTAAATCGTTTTTTTTCTTAAAACTTGCATATTTTCTGTCCTTGACCTAGCACTCGGGGTCACTTACTGCACTGTTATAACTTGATATTACTTGTGAACCTCTGCTATCTCTGTAAAAAACAAAAACAAAAAAAAAAATCTTGCTTTTTTCCCACGTTTCTGAGAGTTAAAAAAGTTCAGTTACAGGCTTGCTGTTCCTGAACTGTTTGAAAGTTTCTGTGAGGCCATTTTTGCTTGGGCTGAAGGAGGGTCTCTCTGTGATCAGTGGCAGTGAATAAAATTGAGCAGCTTCCCTGCCCCCCGTAGAGGTGGTTACTGACTTGAAACTGTAGTTTTATTGTCCATTTTGGGTCTATTCCTGCTTCTTTCCAGCCCCTGCTATCAAGCACGCTTTAACGTGCTTTAGCGCGGAGCTGCCACTAGAGCAGCATCGGGCAGCGCCGGTTAAACAAGGTTAAACTCTTTCTGGCTCCAGAAAGTCTGTTCTTCAATTTTTCCCTTAGAACTGCTCTGTTAGGAACCTAAACAGTTTACACCTTCACTAAAAAGTGCAGCACTTGTTCCAAATAGCTTTTTCTTCTCAAAAAGCTCAGCACTTGTCTTATAAGCATATCCCTTGTCTTATAAGCATTCTCCTTGCAGGTCAAGCACTCCTATATTATACAAATCTCTCACTAGCAAAACCCCAGGAGTGCCCACTTCCCTGCTAAGCCCACTACTTTTCTGTCTCATACCAACTCATAATTCTTTCTAGCATTTCGAAGGGTCAGATGCTGACGTCCTCTCCTGCCCAGTTGGTGAATCTGGGAATTCTGAGACAATGTTACAATTGCCTCATGTACACGGACAACCCTCTCCTCCTCCCACGTAACACTAACACTTGTGAGAGATGCAGCTATTTAGCCAGACTGGAGGCTGAGCTCTCTCAACTCAGGACTGGCAAGACCAGGCAGGAGGAGAAGGCAACTACACACACCACAATACCAGTCTCACATAACTCAACCACACCACTGAATCAAACACATAAACACACTAAGACATACTTGGAGGCTCTGAGTAAAAATTTACCTAAACAGCAGAGGCCTCCAAAGCAGACACCCAAGCAACTGCAAACTCAATACACCACACAAACAACACATAAACAACAAAATCAGTGTGCAAAGCAGTCACTGCCCTTAAGGCCAACTACAACACCAAACATACTTGTCATAGGTGACTCCATAGTCAGACACACTGGCGTCCGCTCACCAGACTGAGTAAGGAGAAGGTCACAGTAAGCTGCCTGTCGGGCGCTAGAATCCGCCACATAACGCAAGCACTCAGGTCTCTCAACAGCAGGTACAAGTGCGACTCAGTCATTGTCCACGCTGGTGTCAGCGACCTGAGGCGTATCTCCTTGGACTACATGAAAAGAGACATTGAGGAGCTCTCTGATTATGTAGCCCAGGCAGGTATGACCCTGACCTTGAGCAGTATCCTACCTTCACCTAGAATGATGCCACAATACAGTGATAAGATGATCAGCTTTAATAATTGGCTTAAATTCTGGTGTCATTCAAAGGGGATCCAATGTCTGTCTGCCTGGGATGACATGCTGGACAAGCCACGCTGCTTCGCAAGGGGGCTTGCACCTGTCACCCCTAGGCTTCCGGATATTGGCAAAGGCTGTTGCCCCCCGCATAGTGCCTTTTTAGGCAAGGCTCAAATTCTAAACCTACCACCCTAGAACACAAAAAAGGAAAAAAACTAAGGTTAATGCTGCTCAATGCCAGAAGTCTCAATCTCAAGACGCACTTTTCGAGGCCCTTCTCAGTATGGAGAACATCGATGTCTGTGCTGTGACAGAAACCTGGTTCAAGGCTCCTGAGAGCACCCCAGCACTATCAGGTTTCACCTCATATCATGCGTTCCGGCCCCAAAATCCGGACAACACCAAGAAAGGAGGGTGTCCATATTCATAAAGGACACCCACACCTCAAGGTTGGTGGCAATGCACGATGCATCGGAGACCATCCAGGTGCAATTAACCATAGGCAAGACTGCTCTGCAATTTGTAGCATGTTACAGGCCACCCTCTCAAACTCAGGAACCTCACATGGCCTTCCTGAAAACATTGGAGGGGATAAATGTATCTCCAAACAACATCATACTAGGTGATTTCAACTACCCTAATATAGACTGGGAGCACTACTCAAGCCCAAACACTCTAGCCCAAAGGTTCCTGGAGTTCATAAACTCAAATGCCATGGAACAACTAGTCACCATCCCCACAAGAGGAGAAAACATACTTGATCTCATCATCACGAACATGGGATCACAATGTTCAACACCGGAAGTATACCCCTCACTGGTGGGATCAGATCATAAACTAATCTCGCTGGAGGTCCTCATCCCGCCCCCACCTGAAATAAAAAAGACCACAGTGAACAACTTCTCAAAAGCCGACTTCACACTTCTAAAACTAGCGTGGTCTCCTTTAAGGCCCCTGAGCCAGTGGTAAACATTACTCAAACCGCTGAATCACTTACAAATGCCTTCTACCAGCACCTACAGGACTGCATGGATCAGGCAATCCCAAACAAAACTAAGACTCTTTGTACCAAAGGCAAGCGTCCAGTCTGGTGGACCCCAGCCATAAACAAGCTCTACAACAAAAGGAGGAAGCTACTACAAGATAGAGCAAAATCCTTGAAAGGTAAGACACCTTTGATCATTATAAGTAAAAACTAAGAGCTCTCATAAAATCATCCAAGGCAAATTTTGAGAGAAAAATCGCCAAGGACTCAAAAGACAATCATAAGGCCTTCTTTAGCTATGTTAGAAACCTAGGAGGAAACTCCCAGATATGCTCAGAATTAGTTCAAAATGATGTGAAGATTACTGAACCTACACACATTGCCAACATACTGGCTGACAGGTTCAGTGCAAACTCCCCCCCAAAAGGAGAGATATCTATACCAGAGGATTGTAGCCCCCCAAACATCTCCAACGCCCAGGTGAGAACTGCCCTCTCCAAGGCAAAAAACACAGCATCCATGGGACCGGATGGTGTCCCCGGCTGTGTGCTCCACGAACTCAATGAGGAATTAAACCTGCAGTTAGGACAGCTGTTTAATCTTAGCCTCACCTCGGGATATGTACCCAAGGAGTGGCGCACGGCGACTGTGGTCCCACTTCACAAGGGCGGTACCTCCACCGACCCTGGTAATTACCGTCCCATTAGCTTGACAAGCCTTATCTGCAAAGCCATGGAGAGGATCATAATGGAACTCATAAATAAAGACATAGGGAACTTGCAGACTTTGGATCCAACCCAGTTTGGCTTTGTCAAAGGCAGATCATGCCTTTTAAACTTGGTTGACTTTTTCGAGACAGTCACCAAGGCCATTGATGAGGGAAAGGCAGTCCATACAGCCTACCTCGACCTGGCAAAGGCCTTCGACACAATACCCCACTCAGGTATCATCGAAAAACTCATCAGCTTGAATGTAAACCCATACATCACAAGATGGGTTGCAAACTGGTTAAGTGACAGAACCCACAGGGTCAGAGTTGCTGGAGCCATGTCAGACTCAAAGCCTGTCACAAGTGGTGTCCCACAGGGCTCAGTCCTGGGTCCACTCCTGTTCGGCATCTACTTTTCTGAAGTACAAGCAAACACAGGAGGGTTATGGCTGACAAAGTTTGCAGATGACTGCAAACTGGGCGCCATAGTCGAAAACACATCTGACACAGATATCCTTCAGAAGGGCCTCACAGAAACGGATAACTGGTGCCAGAGCCATGGCCTAAAGTTAAACGCCAAGAAATGCATAGTCATACCCTTCGGGAAAAACAAGGTTACCCCTAGCTACCATATAGGTGGCAATCCACTGAGCACAGAAGACGTCATCAGGGATCTGGGGACCCAGGTTGACAGTAGCCTTTCGTATGACACTCATGTTGCTAAAGTAGTTAGGAAAACCTTCTACATTGCCCACCTGATCATGAAGGGATTCACATCTAGATCAAGGGAGGTCATCGTCCCCCTGTACTCATCACTCATTAGACCTATGATTGAGTACAATGCCCCATTCGGAATGTTTCTGAGGCGACACCTGCAGCAGCTGGAAAGGCCCCAAAAGTTCCTCACCAAAAGGATAAAGGGTCTCAAAAATATGTCTTATGCTGCCCGACTGAAAGAACTCCAGCTCTATTCAGTCTCATACCGCTTGCTCAGAGGTGACCTGTGCCTGACATATAAGGCCATGTCAAATCCAGATTTGATGAATATGCTTCACCTCAAAAAATCTAGATCCCTCAGAACCACAAGGGCGGGAGACTTAAACCTTGACACGGTTATTAATAGAAAGTGCTGCAGGGACAAATTCATCACCCAGAGACTCCCTATGCTGTGGAACAAAATCCTGGTACATGTGAGGCAGAGCACCTCGCTGGCCTTGTTCAAGAGGAATCTTGACCAATGGATGGGAGATCGCAGATATACCCCAGGGATTACTTCAGTGTCACTGCTTGACAGAGGCACAGCAAAATAATAGGCATAGTTTTATTCAAACTAAAGGGGTGGCGAAAGCCACATAACTATGGGCTAGGCTTATAAATGCCCTTGGGCAGATAGCCTAGTATGAACCTATGAATAAATACACAGATCTAAACAAATCAAAAGCAGTACATAAAAGAACTATTGCAACAAAACATATAAAAAGCATTAAAAACTATATTTATGCATATAATTGTATTCTTACATCTCTAGAAAATTTGATAATAAAACAATAAAATTAAACAAAGTCTAGAACTATTTTTTCTCAAGAAAAGTGGAAGAATACAAAATAAAACAAACAGAAACTTAAATAACACCACCACAAACACAACACAAAACTAACACCATTGTATAATAGCAATAATCCATGGCAGGGTGTAGGTAATGCTGAATTTACCCACACCCAGTCATGGATATTGTTATATGTGTTCACCTCTCTTCTGTCCATAAATTATAATTCATCATCATTTACCATAAGGGGAACTCGCGTCTCTCAATCTCTTAACACAAGAAATCTGGACAAAGGCAAAAAAAAAAATAAGGGACAAGAGCTCAAAAGTAGAAACAGATTTGAAATATTCTACTTTTAAACTTAGAAAGTTGCTAAAATATACGAGGTTTTGCATTGGCCTGCATTTCCTTGCGGTTATGAAGTCTGAAACCCAGATGCCTGACATTATTTCGTAGATTAATCTTTAATTCCACTACAGAAAACCAAACATTTTATTCGGAACAGACCAAATCAGGAGGCAAAAAATCTGGACATTTGAGAGATACGGGAACATCGGATTTTTAACCCGAAAATGAGGAACATTCCTCGTGATAGAAGCAGAGCTGACAGAGATACTAACTACACACCATTAAAAACTCAACTTTGCCTGGCTGCGACCTTTGCAATTGTACAACCCAGATCCAATACTGGGCCTTGAAAATTACTCACTAGTACCAGGTATGACTAGTTTGTGGAAAGTAAACACACAACAGCAACTTGTAGTCTACATCATTTTAAAATCCTAGTTCTCAAAGTTCCATTACAGAACACCATAATCTCAACGTTTTCTCTGTACAAGAGCAAGGCAAACAGTACAGAAACGAAATGCTGAGGCTGACCCACTCTACGAAAACAAGCGAACACTTTCAGACGTAGTTTACCAAGAGGGGAATAAAACACACATTACTTTGAGTCTTTGACAGACTTGTGTCGAATTGTAACTCCGCCCTCCCAAAGCTTTGTTCCTTGTTGCGTTGCGTGACAGCTGTTCTCAAATGTCGCTGGGCGTTTCGGTCATTCCGGTTCCTTCCAGTTGTTAAACTTGAATTTATTATGGGGTTTTATGGAAGTTACAGTAGACTACATCATAAATGAAAGTTTCAGAAGTGGGAAAAGGAAAAAAACTGAAGTACTTTCAGAGTATGTTTATTTTAAAACGATGCTTTCTGAAGAGCATCGGAACCAAGGACCGGTCCCTGCAAGGCTGTCCAAAGTGCTTTCAGCTATATTTTATGCCATTAGTTCGCTGTTAATTATCCTTGTAAACAAGTCGGTACTTACAAGTTACAGGTAGGATAACTAAACCATTTCATCAAAGTTTCCACTTGACTAGCTCCGAGTAGTTCTTCAGCAGAAGGTGAAGGTGAAACGCTATGTTTGGATTCCAGTTCCAAAGTTTTCATTTTCTTGACAGGGTTTTTGTGTGTGTGTGTGTGTGTGTGTGTGTGTGTGTCACTTTGAATAGTTATAGTACCAGTCAACCGCAAACCTGACAGGTAGTCTACTGTGCAGACTCATCACAGCTTGCGTGCTACCTTTCAAAATAAAATGGTAACCGTAAAAGACAGGAAGAGTCACCTCAGCTGCCTTCCACTTCGTTCTTCTTTGTAATTAACTTGTGGCTGAATGCAGAAAGTGGTAACCTTAATATCTAAGAAGAGAAATATAATGTTGTTTTATGATAGTAAATAAAAGAAGCTGCATCACTAGGAATAACCTGAGTTAATTGTTGCGTGTCACAGTGGTTAAACTAGATCTCTTAATTTGATGGTTCTAATAGGAGCCTATCGCTTTGCACTGTCAATATCCCCCTTGCTTTACGTACTGCTAGTTTAATTGTAATGTTGAAACTATTTGGTTCAGGTTGCCATTATTTTAGGTTCATAGGTTCATACTAGGCTATCTGCCCAAGGGCATTTATAAGCCTAGCCCATAGTTATTTGGCTTTCGCCACCCCTTTAGTTTGAATAAAACTATGCCTATTATTTTGCTGTGCCTCTGTCAAGCAGTGACACTGAAGTAATCCCTGGGGTATATCTGCGATCCCCCATCCATTGGTCAAGATTCCTTTTGAACAAGGCCAGCGAGGTGCTCTGCCTCACATGTACCGGGATTTTGTTCCACAGCATAGGGAGTCTCTGGGTGATGAATCTGTCCCTCCAGCACGTTCTATTAATAACCGTGTCAAGGTTTAAGTCTCCGCCTTGTGGTTCTGAGGGATCTAGATTTTTGAGGTGAAGCATATTCATCAAATCAGGGTTTGACATGGCCTTATATGTCAGGCACAGGTCACCTCTGAGCAAGCGGTATGAGACTGAATAGAGCTGGAGTTCTTTCAGTCGGGCAGCATAAGACATATTTTGAGACCCTTTATCCTTTGGTGAGGAACTTTGGGGCCTTTCCAGCTGCTGCAGGTGTCGGGTCAGATACATTCGAATGGGGCATTATACTCAATCATAGGTCTAATGAGTGATGAGTACAGGGGACGATGACCTCCCTTGATCTAGATGTGAATCCCTTCATGATCAGGTGGGCAATGTAGAAGGTTTTCTAACCACTTTAGCAACATGAGTGTCAAGCGAAAGGCTACTGTCAACCTGGGTCCCCAGATCCCTGATGACTTCTTCTGTGCTCAGTGGATTGCCACCTATATGGTAGCTAGGGGTAACCTTGTTTTTCCCAAGGGTATGACTATGCATTTGGCATTTAACTTTAGGCCATGGCTCTGGCACCAGTTATCCGTTCTGTGAGGCCCTTCTGAAGGATATCTGTGTCAGATGTGTTTTCGACTATGGCCGTTTGCAGTCATCTGCAAACTTTGTCAGCCATAACCATCTGTGTTTGTTTGTACTTCAGAAAAGTAGATGCCGGTGAGAGTGGACCCAGGACTGAGCCTGTGGGACACCACTTGTGACAGGCTTTGAGTCTGACATGGCTCCAGCAACTCTGACCCTGTGGGTTCTGTCACTTAGCCAGTTTGCAACCCATCTTGTGATGGGTTTACATTCAAGCTGATGAGTTTTTCGATGACGAGTGGGGTATTGTGTCAAGGCTTTGCCAGCTCAAGGTAGGCTGTATGGACTGCCTTCTCATCAATGGCCTTGGTGACTGTCTTGAAAAGTCAACCAAGTTTAAAAGGCATGATCTGCCCTTGACAAAGCCAAACTGGGTTGGATCCAAAGTCTGCAAGTTCCTATGTCTTTATTTATGAGTTCCATTATGATCCTCTCCATGGCTTTGCAGATAAGGCTTGTCAAGCTAATGGGACGATTTCAGGGTGGTGGAGGCACCGCCCGTGAAGTGGGACCACAGTCGCCGTCGCCACTCCTTGGGTACATATCCTGAGGTGAGGCTAAGATTAAACAGCTGTCCTAACTGTGGGTTTAATTCCTCATTGAGTTCGTGGAGCACACAGCCGGACACCATCCGGTCCCATGGATGCTGTGTTTTGCTTTGGAAGAGCAGTTCTCACCTGGGAGATGTTTGGAGGCTACAATCCTCTGGTATAGATATCTCCTTTGGGGGGAGAAGTTTGCACTGAACCTGTCAGCCAGTATGTTGGCAATGTGTGTAGGTTCAGTAATCTTCACATCATTTTGAACTAATTCTGAGCATATCTGGGAGTTTCCTCCTAGGTTTCTAACATAGCTAAAGAAGGCCTTATGATTGTCTTTTGAGTCCTTGGTGATTTTTCTCTCAACTCGTTAGTTCCTTGCAAATACATTCAGTTCATTTCTTGCTTTTGAGGGTCATTCTTAGTAAAAGGCAGTACAGTAATACTTTTGCTGTCCCTAGCAGTGTAAGTAATTACATATGAAGGGAGTATATGCAGAGATATGTTATTGTAGATCCTAGGGGGATCAGTAACTTGGGAGTCCAAGGAACAACGTTACAGTGGATATAAAAAGTGTACATACCCCCTGTTAAAATGCCAGTTTTTTTATATAAAAATGAGATTACAATAAATAATTTCAAAACTTTTTCCACCTTTAATGTGACCTATAACTTTACAATTCAATTGGAAAACAAACAAATCTGTTAGGGGAAAAATACAAAAAATAAAGAATGTACAATACGCTGGTTGCATAAGTGTGCACACCCTTAAACTAATACTTTGTTGTGTGTGCACACCCTAGTACTTTGTTGTATGTGCACACCCTTAAACTAATACTTTGTTGAAGCACCTTTTGATTTAATTACAGCATTCAGTCTTCTTGGATAGGAGTCTATCTATCAGCATGGCACATCTTGACTTGCATTTGCTCACTGTTCCTTTCAAAACGCGCCATATCTGTCAGATTGCGAGGGCATCTCTTCTGCACAGCCCTCTTCAGGTCACCCCACAGATTTTCTGTTGGATTTGGGTCTGGGCTTTGGCCAGACCATTCCAAAACTTTTAATTGTCTTCTGGTGAAGCCAATCTTTTGTTGATTTGGATGTATGCTTGGGGTCATTGTCATGTTGAAAGATGAAATTCCTCTTCATCTTCAGCTTTCTAGCAAACACCTGAAGGTTTTGGACCAAAAGTGACTAGTATTTGGAACTGTTCATAATCCCCTCCACCTTGACTAAACCCCCAGTTCCAGCTTAAGAAAATCAAGCCCAAAGCATGATACTACCACCACCATGCTTCACTGTAGGGATGGTGTTCTTTTGGTGATGCAAAGTGTTGTTTTTGCCCCAAATGTGCCTTTTGGAATTGTGGCCAAAAAGTTCAACCGTGGTCTCATCAGACCATAACATTTTCCCAAATGCTTTTGGGAGACAATGTATTGTTTTGCAAATTTTAGCCGGGCCTGGATGTTTTTCTGTGTAAGAAAAGGCTTCCGTCTTGCAACCCTACCCTGTAGTCCAGACATATGGAGAATATGAGAGATTGTCATCATATGTAGTACACAACCAGTACTTACTGGAAATTAGCTCCTTCAGTGTTGCTGTAGGTCTGTTGGCAGCCTCCCTGACCAGTTTTGGTATTGTCTTTTCATCAATTTTGGAGGGACATCCAGTTCTTTGCAATGTCACTATTGTCCCATATTTTCTCCACTTTTTGATGACTGTCTTCACTGTGTTCCATGGTATATCCAGTGTTGTGGAAATGTTTTGTACCTTTCTCCTGACTAATACCTTTCAACAATGAGATCCCTGTGATGCTTTGTAAGCCCTCTGCAAACCATGGCTTTTGCTGTAGCAGGCAACTGAGTAAATGTCAGGAAAATGCTACTAGGCCAGCTGAACTTTATTTGGGGTTAATCAGAGTTTCCTTAATTGATGGCAGGTGTGTACCCAAGAAGACTGAATGCTGTAATTACATCAAAAGGTGCTTCTACAAAGTATTGGTTTAAGGGTGTGCACACACAACAAAGTATTAGTTTAAGGGTGTGCACACTTATGCAACCAGCGTTTTGTGCATTTTTAATTTTTTTATATTTTTTCCCCTAACAGATTTGTTAGTTTTTTTCAATTGAATTGTACAGGTTATAGGTCATATTAAAGGTGGGAAAAGTTTTGAAATGATTTATCGTGGTCTCATTTTTTTATATCACAAAAACCTGGCATTTTAACAGGGGTGTGTACACTTTTTATATCCACTGTAACTTCAGTTGCTGAGCTGAAGGAAAAAAAAATAGATAAGCTACAGAAGCAAGGAGTCTGTTGTACTATTCTTGTAGTTGCATTCTCCTGTACATTCTATTCTTTGAACTCTGGATTTCTTTAAATGGAATGGTCAGCTAATGCATTAATATTGCTTAGTAGAAATGATGTTTTTGTATTTTCTAGTTTGTCACTCTTCAGAATAAGTTATTCCTTGTTGTTACCATAAAAGGAAGAGGTGATAGAGACTGTGATGGACAAAGAACTTTTATCACCCACTAAAACTAGGGAATAATGATGCTTCTCCTTCTTAGAAGAAATTCCCTACTGCTAAGAATAGAGTTCACTTCTTTCCTGCCAGAATTGAAGCCTAAAAGGCTGTTAGAAGAAGTAAAGCACTATTTTATGACAAACAGTGCAAACCCATCCCCAATGCTTAAGGGTCTTAGCATACCTCTCAACTATAAAATAAAAAATGCTGCCAAGCCACGGGAAAATAGATTTTAATAATTATTTTTAATCATTATTATTAAAGTCCATTTTACCATGGCTTGGCAGGGTTTTTTTTATTCTGTGTTTGTGATAGCAGTACGCTGGAAAATATTTTGTGGTTATACCTCTCAACTGTCCAGAATTGTGCAGACTGTCCAGATTTTTGCCTCATATTTTTATTCTATTCATCATAAAAGTTGTCTTTTTCTGGCAAAAACTTTCTAGGCTGGCAGTTGGCACAGATAGTTAAGGTTGTGAACTGTAGTTCCTGTAGTTAAGGGTTTGACTCTCTCAAGTCACTTAACCAGACATTACTCCTGGATCACCCCTGAAAAGAGACTGTGTGTCCAGTAGGCCTACCTGGTTATCAAATGGGTGTTATTATTAATAATACGTTTGTAAGAGCAATATTTAAAATTTGTCCTTGATTTTGGCCTTTGTCTAGAATTCTTGTGCAAAGAAGTTGAGAGATATGGGTCTTAGCCCTATCGGCCCTAGGGCCCATACAAGCCTAGCCAAAAAAGTGTACCCTGGTTTTCGCCACCCAAGAAATTTATTTTCCTGTGCCCCTGTCGAGCACAGCCACAGAAGTGATCCTCGGGGTGAATTTCCCATCCAATCATCAAGACTTTTCTTGAAGAGTGCTAATGAGGAGCTCTGTCTGACATAGATAGGTAGTCTGTTCCAGAGTATGGGAAGTCTCTAGGACAGGAATCTATCCCTCCAGCATGTTCTGTTTATTGTGGTGACAAGGTTTAGGTCCCTAGAGCGTGTAGCTCAGAGGGATTGGGATTTCTTTAAGTGGAGCATGTCCAACAGCTCTGGGTTTGACATAGCTTTGTATGTTAGGCAGAGATCGCCCCTGACTAGGCGATATGCGATGGAGTAAAGCTGTAGTTTTTTGCAACGGTCTGCATAGGGCATCTGTTTGAGGCCAGTAATCCTCTTTGTGAGGTATTTCTGTGGTCTTTCCAGTTGTTGTAGATGTCTTGTGAGGTACATACCAAAAGGGGCATTGTACTCTATAATGGATCTAATGAGCGATGAGTAGAGGGGAACAATGACCTCTTTTTTTCTGGATGAGAATCCTTTTGTGATGAGATGAGCCACGTAGAAGGATTTCCTGACCACTGTGGCGATGTGATTATCAAAGGAGAGACTACTGTCCACCTGTGTCCCAAGGTCTGTTATCACATTTTCGGCATTAAGTAGACTACCAGCTATGTGGTAATTCATGGGTACAGAGTTTTTACCAAAGGGGATGACAATACACTTTTTGCCATTGAGCTTCAGGTCATTGCTTTGACACCAGGTATCTGTCTCAGTGAGGCCCTTTTGTAGTTTGTCCACATCGTTAGGAGTTTCGATTATGGCTCCTAGTTTGCAGTCATCTGCAAACTTTGTTAGCCAAAGACCTTCTGTGTTGGCCTGCACTTCAGAGAAGTAGATACCAAACAGGAGAGGACCCAGGACTGAACCCTGTGGTACTCCACTTGTCACTGGTCTGATGTCGGATTTGGAATCCGCTACTTTCACAGTGTGGGTTCTGTCCGTGAGCCAGTTGGCAACCCATCTTGTGACATAGGTATTTATACCTAGTTTAGTGAGCTTATCTATAATTCCAGAGTGGGGGATGGTGTCGAAAGCCTTGGTGAAATCTAGATAAGCTGTGTGAACCATTTTACCCTCATCTATGGCTTTGGTGACTGCTTCAAAGAAGTCAATCAGGTTTAGGAGACATGATCTGCCTTTTACAAATCCAAACTGGGTAGGGTCCAGAGTTTGGAGATTACCAATGTCTTTGTTTATGAGTTCCATGATGATACGTTCCATGGCCTTGCAGACCAGGCTCGTCAGGCTAATGGGGCTGTACTTCCCGGGGTCCGTCATGGCTCCCCCTTTGTGGAGTGGGATAACCGTCGCTGTGCGCCATTCAGTGGGTACAAAGCCTGAGGTGAGGCAATGATTGAACATGGTACTTGGGTAGGGTGCCAGTTCATTCTGTGGTTCATGTAGAACTCAGCCTGGGATATTGTCAGGTCCCATGGATGTTGTGTTCTTGGCTTTGGAGAGTGTGTTTTTTACCTGTGCAGCCGTGATTATAGGAACTTTGCATTCTTCCGGTATAGAGATGGGCCCTCTAGGGGGCGAGAGGGGGGGGGGTAAAGTTAGCACTGAACCTATCTGCTAGGATGTTGGCAAAATCAGTTGGTTCTGTATATTTAGTGCCATTGTGCTGTAACTCAGAGCAGATCTGAGTGTTCCCATTTAGATTTTTGACATAGCTATAGAATGCTTTATGGTTGTCTTTAGAGTCAGTGGCAATTTTGTTTTCGTAACTAGCTTTGGAGGATTTTATGAGGGATCTCAACTTCTTACTGAGGTTGACCAGGGAGTTCCTCCAGTCATGGGATTTTACTCTTTTTTGCAACAGTTTCTTTCTTCTGTTGTAGAGTTTGTTCAACTTCTTACTGAGGTTGACCAGGGAGTTCCTCCAGTCATGGGATTTTACTCTTTTTTGCAACAGTTTCTTTCTTCTGTTGTAGAGTTTGTTTATGGCAGAGGACCACCAGATTGGCTTCCTTTTTTGGAGGATAACATCTTGGTTATATTAGGGATAGCATGATCCATGCACTCGTGTAAGTGCTTATAAAGTGCATTTGTGTAGGATTCGGCAGTCATACCTCTATTGTCCGTCTGCATGGGTGTCAAGAAGTTTGCCACTTCTATCTTAAGAAGTGTGAAGTTGGCTTTGGAGAAGTTTTTTACGATGGTTTCCCTAATTGGGGCTGGGGGTGGGATGTGGATATCTAGGCTGATTAGCTTGTGGTTGGATCTGACCAACGAGGAATTGACCTCTGGTGTGGAACACCGGTTTCCCATGTCGGTAATGACCAGGTCTAGGATATTGCTGCCCCTGGTGGGGGGTGTGAATAAGTTGATCCAAGGCGTTGGAATTTATGAATTCTAGAAAACGTTGTGCAAAAGAGTTGGTACATGAGTAGTTTTCCCAGTTAATGGTGTGGTAGTTGAAATCTCCCATTATTAGGGTGTTGGGTTGTACCCTAATACTTTCCAGTGTATCAAGAAATGAGGAGTGTGAATCCTGGGGCATGGTGGGGGGTCTGTAGCAAGCTACAATTTGGATTGCGGTCTTGCCCAGAGTTAGTTGCACTTGGATAATCTCGGATGCATTATGCTGTGCAACTAGCCTGGAGGTGTGGATAACCTTAATGAATATGGACACGCTTCCGCCTTTAGTGCTTCTTTCTGGGTTAGGTGGCCGAAAAGTGTGGTATGAATTGAAGCCTGGTAATGCAGGCGTGCTCTCTGGAGCTTTGAACCAGGTCTCTGTCACTGCACAGATGTCAATGTTCTCCATTTTAAGGAGTGCCTCGAGTGAGTGTATTTTGAGGTTTAGACTTCTAGCATTGAGTAGCATTACCCTCAAATTTTGCTTGCTTGTACCTGTTATGGTGGTGAATTTGTCATTTGAACCTTGCCTAAAAAAGGCACTATCGGGGTGGCAAGAGCCTTAGCCAGTACCCGGAATCCTAAGGGTGACAGGTGCAGCATCGTGGACTGTCGATTATGTCGTCCCAGGCAGACAAATACTGGATCCCCTTAGAATGACACCAGAAGCTTAGCCAATTGTTGAAGTCAATCAATTTGTCCTTGTACTGTGGTATCATTCTGGGTGATGGCAGGATGCTACTCAGGGATAGGGTCATACCTGCTTGGGATACAAGATCGGAGAGCTCCTCCATGTCTCTTTTCATGTAGTCCAGGGAGGTACATCTCAAGTCATTCACAACATGGACAATGACAGTGTCATATTTGTACTTATTGTGCAGTGACCTGAGTGCATGCGTTATGTGGCGGATCCTGGCACCTGACAGGCAGCTGACAGTAACTTTCTCCTCGTTTAGTCTAGTGAGTGGAACATCAGTGTGCCTGACTATAGAGTCACCTATGACTAGAGTGTTGGGTACGTTGTTATGCCTTATGGGATGTGGTTGAGTGGCACACTGAGTTTGTGGGCTATGTGTCATTTGGGTTGTGTTGGGGGGGTGGAGTTTGCTTGAGTTTATGCTTTGGATGTCTCTGATGCTTGGGCAGGTTTTTATTGAGAGCCTCCGCGAATGTAGATGTGTGTTTTGTGTTTCTATGTGTGTGTTTTGGTGGTGTATGTTTTGAGGGACTATGTGATGAGTGTGGTGTGGTGCAAGAGTTTACCTTCTCCTCTTGACTGTCTAGTCCAGTCTTGGGTGAATAGAGCTTTGCTTCCAGTTTGGCTATATAAGTGCATCTCTCACAGGTTATGGTGTTGGGTGGTAGGAGGAGAGGGTTGTCTGTGTACATGAGGCAATTGCTGCATTGCCCCAGGATGCCCAGATTCATCAGGTAGACAGGAGAAATCACTGGGAGCTGACCCTTAGACATGCCTGGATAAGTGCTTATTTATTAAGTACTAAAAGCTGCTTTCCACTAGACAAGTGAGGAAAGTTGAGTGCTGTATTAAGTTTCAGCTTATGTAGTGCTTACAATGAGTTCTGAACAAGTGCTGAGTTCAAAGAAACAGATTTGAGTGCTGAAACTAGAAAACTGGCAAGTTATAAGAAACAAAACTAAGCTAGAAGGCTTCCCTCCAAGACAGAAGGGCTTGGGGGCTCAGAAGCCTACAGACAGTCTAGACCACTTAACAGGAAAGGCAGGAAACAAGCTTAAAAATTTTTTTTTTGTTCTCTTTCCCAGATGTTCTCTTTGTACACAGTAGGAGTGCCTGAAATCAGAATATGATCTCACTGCACTCAGTTGAGTGAGCAAATGAGATGGGCCCAGAAGGAGTATCCAAACACAAATTTACAAGAGGGGCGGGCAGTTTCAAAGCCACTAAGATTAACACCAAAACAAAAACAGGGAGGGTGGGTGCAAAAACTAACTGAAGAACAGAGTCAAAACTTCCAGTTCAGTTAATAATCATGCAACACAGTTAAATCAATTTAAATACTGTATTATTTTTAAAAAAGTGCAGATAAAGGTACTTAAATTCTCTTATACATCCAGTTGAATACAGCTAGATCTTAGCCGGCCAAAGCTGAGGTTTTTAAGCAGAAAATATTTCAAACTGTACTGAGTCGTCAGCATGGTTGCAGGCAAGTCTGAACCTTCTCTTGCAATCCTTTACTTTCTAGTGACCCCTTCTTCCTGAGGCATTCCAAAATGAATTTGTAAATCTTCATCCTACTCCTTTCCCAATTGTGTGAGGGTTTTGTTGCTTTGCTGAGTACATTCTCCTTCCTCCATTTCAGCTTAAGAAGGCAATTCTGCAACAAATTCTAAAGCTTTTAGAACATCTTCCTGATCTTAACAGTCTAGGCAGAATTTGTATTGTCCTTTAACTTAAGAAAAATTATTAACAGGCTCCAACTTTATACCCTTAAGTTATTAGTTTTTCAAAATAGTTGTCCATCTTTTCGGAAATTGTCCTTATATTTTTAGTTTATTAAAACACTCTCTCTGTATTATTCCAAACTGACTAGTCCCTTGCCTTACCAACTGTGGCTTAATCAGAAGAAAGTAGCACACATGCAGACCATTCTGCATCTTAGTAAATGTATTCTCTCAATGTACTAACAAGCCTCAGACTGGGGAAAAACCTCAGCACTCTCTGGACCCTTTCACACTGGTTTCTTTTTATTGTGGATGAGGGGCTTCATTTTTATTTACTCGTTTAAATTTTGTTGACCAGGTAAACCATGTTGGACACTGCCCATTTTCACAGTGGTCACAGGTTGTAATACACAGCAAAAATGTATAACGGTGATATTTAAATATTAGTAACAAGAAACAAATTACTTTAGCATATGCAATACAAAGCAGTTTATTTTTACCAGGAGTTCTAGAAATAATAAAAATAAAATTAATATCAACAAGTAGTAAAATGTATAATAATTTTCAGAGATGTCTTTTAATATGCAATTGTGCAAAGATAGCATAACTTGCAAGCATTTTTTTTTCTGTGCATGTGCTCCACGACTATATGAATACTATATCTCCCAAACACTTTTCTGGTGCTGCAACTTTTTTAGGTTCCCTAAAATGAAGGCTGTAGAGTTGTTGGAGAAGGCATATTTCAAGCATAAAAAATGAAAAACGGGATCACATTGGTTGTGAATATATCCTCCCTATGTGGCCTTCATGTTGTCACTGACAGAATCTGCAGGTTCATTCTACTGTATCCCAAAAGGGATCATTGTTATGTCATCCTACACAGGATTATCGTGCTCCTCAGAAATTAATCGTCTGACCTTCTCCTATCCATCTTGATATTTAAGCTGTTGAAATTAGGCCACTTCCAACTTCTTTCACATATACTAAAGCCAAAACAAACTCCTGACTCTCATAAAATGTCATTTAGTGGAGTAATTTTGCTTTATAGACAGTACAGCAGTTTAAAAGCGAGCGGTGAAGCTGTGTTCTGTTTGCAATTCAGAAGTGTGGGACTTGTTACCATTTATTTATTTCAAATTTTTTACTTTATTTTACTTTTGTTAAACATGCAAATAAACTGGTTTGAGGACCCTTTTCATCCATGACATAGACCAGAAAAAATGTCTGAAACATGCAGGATAATACAGGAGTAAAGTGACAATGAACTGCATACAGTATATAAAAGAAAATCTACAGTTTACAGTGAAACATAATACACAATGTTTGCAATGGAATAATTTCAAGTAATTTGTACCAAGATGAGTAGGATAAAAGTTTAAACATGTGGAGAACAATTTGTTAATTGTGATTAACAAGTAGAGAATTGTTGGGGCTTGGAGCTGAGTGCTCAAGAACATGTTCATAGGTTCATATGTGTTTACCAGGCTAATTAACATAAGGGCCTTTTTAAGCCTAGTTATGCATCCCAAATCTCTAACAAGTTATAGTACCTTTGAGAAGTGCAAACAGGGGGTTGGGTGATGAAACATTTGCAAGCAGAGATCTGGGAGATGAGCCATTTTTTGTGCATTAGAAACATAGTCGTCAAACCAGGGATGAATTCCCTGTTCCCCATCCAGTTGTCCAAATTGCACTTGCATTGGGTTAGGGAGGAACTCTGCTTTACATGGATGGGGAGCCTGTTCCAGAGACTGGGTAGTCTCCGGGATACATACCTATCTCTCAAGAAGTCCTATTTATACCACAGGCAAGGTTTAGGTCTTTAGAATAGATAATTCTGGTGCTGTTTGTTTTTCAGATATGCTGGTGGTCATCAGAGCAGGGGCGGCTCGTGCTATTGGGCTGCAGGACTGCCCCCCCCCCCAGCTGTAAAACAGAAAAGAAAGAAAATTAAAAAAATAAAAGTAAAAAGAAAAGAAATGCGAGTCTCGGAACATTGCTCATGCCACTCGCTGCATTTCCTGATATCCGGACTGCTGGTGAACCAGTCTGGAGCATGCGCACAGAATCCAGACTATCTCACCAGCAGTGCGGATTAGGAAGACAGCATTCGGCAGCAAATATCCCAGAAGTCGATGCAGTTACAACTGCATAGACTGGAAGGGGATCTGAGTGCAACATCTTCAGGCTGGGTAGCACCAGTTGCTCTCGCGGGAAGGGGAAGGACTAGGACGAGCCTTGCGGGAAGGACTAGAACCTGCTCTCTCGTCATGTGATTTTGTACTGCAGCATTTACAACGGACTTTGGAATGGATTACTGCAGGAAGGTGGCGTTTACAACAGACTTTGGGGTCAGGTAGGGTGTGTGTGCGTGTGTGTGTGTGCGTGTGTGCGTGTGTGCGTGTGTGTGTGTGTGTGTGTGTGCGTGTGTGTGTGTGCGTGTGTGTGTGTGTGTGTGTGTGTGTGTGTGTGTGTGTGTGTGTGTGTGTGTGTAGTTGACATCGATATAAAACAATTATTTACTTCCCTTACATAGTCTAAAGTTTAAAACTGTTTTAAAGTATCCCATAACAAGATATATTTTAAATGAAAATGTTTTATTATAGAACAGGAGTTGTATTTAAGTGTATGGTATGAGCTTTTTAGGGGATGTGGGAGATGTGACTTACCTTCTAACATGGATATATAGAAATCTTATTTTGCTTACATATCTGAAAGATGCATTTGTGAGTTCCAAAAGTAAAGCTGCTTACAAGTTGAACAGTGGAGGTAACACTCTAAATGGTCATTTACATTAATGCATTATGCTCTGTTTTGACTAATAAAAGAATAGTTAACTAAGTTCAGCATACCTTTTTCTCTGACTCTGGTTATTCTAGGAATTACTACTTTAAAACTAGAAACAGTACAGGTACCCAGGGTTACTACCTCTAATTAATCTAAAGGAGGACTTTGCATTATCCAGAAAGGGAACAGTTTCAGAGGTGATAGCAAATCTGCATATTTTTTTCTTTTTCTGTGTAGCAGCTTTCATAAAGAAGAAACTCTAAGTAAGCATTCAGTACTGTATGAGTCAGAGAAGCTCTTCATGATAAATTATTGCTATTTTAGTGACTGTAAATAAGGGGGAGCAGCATACAGTACATTGAGGCTGCATTTTCTGATGTAAAGTCATTCTTAAAATTCTGGTTGCTGTTTCTTATTATAACTTATAATGTTAATTTTTTATTATTTCTCTTAAGGTGTTGTTTCATGAAAGTGTATGCGTGTGTCTGGAGGTTATTTGCATAACATGATAAGAATTCCATTTGGCATTCTGATCCAGAAAAAGCACCTTTGCTAATCCTGACACATGTAGGCCATACATTTCAACACATTTATGTGACCTTCCTACAGTTGTTTTTTTAATATGGCACATAGTTACCGCAAGCAATATAAGCCTCCTTTAGGAAAAGGAAAGCCACAATCATGTGTTTCTGCAGCTGAATGCCACTTCAGTTACATGCCCTCAACTAAATGTTCCTAAGGAGAATGTTCGGCCACCTAGGAGCCAAGACCCCGATTTACATTTTTTAAGGGATTTTTAGGTATAGGTTTAGGAGTGAAGCTTTACGGTTAAGTTTAGTAAGGGAGTTCTATGGCCAAGGAATGAAAGGAAGATTTTTAAAGTTATGAAGGGAGGTCTAGGTTTATGGATAGAGTTTTAAGGTCAGGGCTAGGAACAGAGTTCTGGGGTTATGGTTGTAGTGTAATATCAGCACAGTTCTTTTAAATTATGTTGATTACTGACAGTGATTAAGCATAGCTCCTATTTGTATTGTAGGAAGAAAATTTAACAAATTGAGTTAAGCTTACGTGCTATAAGTAAGCATCACCAATGTTAATTAGTTGGAATAAATGCCTGGTGCCACCACTAGGCCTCAAATGAGAGCTTTAATTTTAAGCATTGTATAGCAGGCTGTCCTGTGTCATGATTCTGACTGCAGATGCAGATTGTGCAGTGCATCTTGCATACTGTCACATTTCCACTTTTTAAGAATTCAGTGTAATGTTATGGTATAAAAATACAGAATTTTAGCTTCTGTACATTGCATTTATTTTATACAGTGTAATAATTGCAGACCAACTGATAATTTATAATATTTTCTTTAAAATTTTCATTTGCATTTTTAATGTGCCATGAATGCAGACAACAAATAATTCTGCCTTTTGTTAGAACATGACTTTCCAGAGTGGGCAGACCAACTTCTTCAGACTAGAAAAACTGTCTCCTGGTCTCAGTGTCGAAAATTATGTATATGTTTAGGTATACATGAATCTCATGAGCAGCCATATACAAAGTGACAATAAACAGTTTTATGAGGTAAATAAAATAGCAAGCTACAAACTTTACAATGCTACATTTGTCAGATTCAGTGCAATGTCATAACATTGGCAGTTTTTGACATTTGTGTCTTCTGAATTTAGTGATGTGTCTTTTATTCTGGTATATTGCTACCTCTGCTATACATGATGGTAGCTATTTGTTGACTGCATACCCAAACAGGTTCTGGATAGATTCTCCTCTCCCTATGAACTTATAAAATAGAGACTCCATTCTCAATCATGTTATGTTTACTTATTTCAATTTGTTAACTAAGATAGTCTGATGTAGCATAACCCATTTTCAATGAAGCAAAGGCAGAAAAGCTGGAAAAAAAAATATGTGTGTATATATATATATATATATATATATATATATATATATATATATATATGTGTGTGTGTATGTATGTATGTATGTATACACACACACACACACACACACACACACACACACACACACACACACTGTCTCTTGCAGCCCCTCTTTGATTTGAAGTCACCAGCTGCCACTGCATCAGAGTGGGGTCTGACAATGCTCTGTATGCCAGGCATAGATCTCCTCTCAACAGCCTGTTGGAGACATGTTAGCTAGCCCTGTATTCTTTTAATGAGGAACCACTAAGGACATTCCAATTGTTTGATATGCATGGTTATGTGCGTACCAAAGGGGACATTGTACTCAATACTAGGTCTGATAAATGCTGAATACAGTGGAACAATGACTTCATTGGACCTAGATGTCATACCTTTGTTTATAAGTTGCACAACATAGAACAATTTCATCATGACTGTGGAATAGACATGTGATGGTCAAACGCTAGATTACTGTCTGTGTGTGTCCTCAAGTCCCTGACTACTGGGTCAACTCTTAGGGGTATGTTGTCAGTATGATAGTTACCAGTGATGGATGACTTCCTGAAGGATACTACTATTATACATTTCTTGGCATTTAGTTTTAGTCCATGTCTCTGACACCAGTTGTTTGTCTGTGTCAGTCCTTTTTGGAGAACATTTGTGTCAGTGGGGGATTCAATGACAGCTTCTAGTTTGCAGTCATCTGCAATTGGCCTTGCCTTAACAGAAGTTAATGCCAAACATGGAGTGGTCCCAGGACCTAATCCCTGAGGGACTTCACATGTGACCGGCCTCTTTGTAGAGGTGGACTTCCCACTTATAATTTACTGAGTCT
>NC_056751.1:149708482-149710982 GCF_019279795.1 Protopterus annectens
AATGAGATTCATCAATAAAAATGCACTGTGGGCAAACCCCACATTTATGTGTCCTCTCCAAACCTGTCCTGGCCTTATTCCCCAAACCACAGGTGCCACATAACAATCTCTTGAGACTATACATATTGCTAAATACAAATGATGGACTCTGCCCTACAATCCTGGCTATCTGGTCATCCACGGTAAGTATATTCCAATGCTTCCTAACGGAAAACTGGATACTACTAAAACCACAACCAAATGGCATAATAAACCCCAAAGATCTCTTGTTCGTAATCATACTAGATTCATGATCCATACTAGTCATTGCATTTGAATAAAAGGGTCTAGCTCTAGTTTCCCTGAGATAATTCATATCTCTGTAGACCTTGGAAATTTCTTCTTCCGTATACCCTCGTGTAATAAAACTTTCATAGAGGTCCTCCATATCTACATGATAGTCCTCAGCTCTAGTTGACAATCTAGATATTCGCATCATCTGACCTTTGACAACATTGTTAAAGGTACGAGGATGATGCATACTTTCTCGATGGAGAAAGCACGGTCTATAACAGGGCTTCCGATGAACCTTCGTATTGATGGTGTTGTTTGCCTTAAAAATAGTAACATCTAAGAAGTCTATGCTGTGAAGGTCATGTTGTATGGTAAACTTTAAAAAAGAACTGCTGGTATTTACAACCTCATAGAACATGTAAAGTTCTTCAACTGTACCTCCCCACAACAGGAGAAGGTCATCCACAAATCGTTTATAAAAAAGAATATGTGGATGATGGACTATACACATATTCTCAAAGGTCGCCATGACCAAATTGGCATAGCTGTTAGCACAGCTAGTGCCCATGGCGACCCCTTTGACCTGTTTATAACATGTTTGACCATAAAGGAAAAGGTTGTTATCCAAGACAATCTCCACTAACATGGATAAAAACTCAATTTTGCTACTGCTAAAGTTCGAATGTGCAGTCAAGTACCTCTGTAGAAACTGTATACCCTCACTGTTCGGGATGCAAGTAAACAGAGAGGTAACATCCATAGTAACATATATCATGGATTCAATCACTTCAGGACTAAGAGTTGATACTTTGACGTATAACTCTCTCAAAAGATGCTCTGAGTCCTGAAGAATGAACATAGAAGATCTCACAATGTGTTTAAGCTCTTGATCCAGATATATAGATATAGGCTCAGTAAGCCATCCAGAGCCAGCCACAATAGGTCTAAGTTCTGGCAACAGTGCATTCTTGTGTATCTTAGGAAGCCCTGATATTGTCGGAATCAATGGATGTTCTACTTGTAAATATTTTAACATTTCGTCCGATAAGTGACCTACCAGTCTGCACTCTAACAAAGCTCTATCTATACTCATTTTCATAGGATGTACAACATCTACAGAAACTATCACATATGCTTCATCTGTAAGCATATCAAGCATTTTCATATTATAATAAGAAGTATCCAAAACAACAATAGAACCGCCTTTGTCAGCAGGCCGTATTGTTATTTTGTTATTGCTCTTAAGATTATTCAATGCTTCTATTTGTGGACCAGTCAAATTGCTTGGTAGATCTTGATTACCCTTCTTAATAGAGCTATATAGCTCTCTTTCAACCGCCTTCACAAAGACATCAACATTAGGATTCATGGGCGGCATATAGATACTGTTCTTTTTATATATAGAAACAGAGCTATCTTTAGTGTCTTGAAAAAACAATTTTAAACAGACATTCCTAGCAAAAAGTCTCAAAGCTAGTATCGCTTGGCTGGAGTCAATGTCAGAAGTGGGTATAAAAGATACACCCTTGTTCAATACCTCAGTCTCTGATGTGGTTAGAACACAAGATGAAATGTTGTGCACAAGTCCATCTATCCCCAGAAATTCTGGAGTGTTTGTTGTTGATTCTGGGGTGGATCTTTCCTTTTGGCCCCTCTTATGTTCTCGTTCTCTAGAGATCTTTTCCTGTTCAAACGTATAGGAAAAGGGGCAGCGATGGGATTATGCACCTCAACCCTCTCCAATTGTATTTTCCTTCTCACCGCTCCCGCCAACCCCAAATGGTTAGCGGATGTATCAGCCTTATCAGTTGCAGAAGATGTAGCACTTATTACCTCATTGGGAGTAGTGTACTCTGAGGAGACAACATTCTCCTTCGGCGATGTCACATTATCAATCAAAATGGTATTAGATCCGCCATCACTAGTGACTACTTCTCCATTAGTGAAAATATCACTTACATGAGTGATATTATCAGAGCATTCAAAACCAGTTTCATGGTTTTGACCAAAATTAGCTTCATTCACATTAGAGCCATGGTTGACATTCACTGGATTATTTACTTTAGCATGTGCATTATTGTGAAAAGATCTCAAATAGTTACCTCCAGGCCTCCTGCCTGTGCTCTGAGTGACTCTCTCTGCAGGTGCTGTACGCGGCCACACAAAGACATGCTGCTCCGCAAAATCCTTTATGTCCCTGCTCATTTTCTTCTTCTTGCTATTTAGT